>NC_066891.1:26356260-26446260 GCF_022985175.1 Labeo rohita
CGTTCAGACCGGCAGGAACAGACATTTGTCACATCTGGGCAGCTGCGGGGAGGGAGACGTCGAGCTTTGAGGGTAAAGACAACTGATTTTCATGTTCATCAGCGTTTATTCGGGAAGAGCTGGTTGTGTGGTCCTTGTATAGAGAAGCATTCACGCGTTCTCAGGAATCAATTATCCTGAATAACATCTGCTATTCATTTACTGGATTGAGCTCAGTGAAAGACCGCTCTGTCCGGTCTGACACACGGAAAATCATGACTAAATATTCCTTTATGGTTCTGACAGGCTTTCCTAAAGGTTTTTGAATGAAATAGCTGCCCGAGTCCCCAATAAAGAAAGGAATGTCCTATTCTCAGTTGGAATTTCGATAATAATTTGGAACGAACTCTAAAGAATCCTACTGGGAATTTGCTCAAAATTCCAAAAGCTGAATATTTCAAAGCACATAGTTCCCAATATGAGAATTACATCCTAAATATTGATATATAAAATGGAATTTAAAGAACATTTTAAAACATCAGTAACTCCCAAATTGTCCTGTTATTTCCAAGCCATAAGTTCAATTCCAAAGGATTTCTGAAGCACACTATTAATATAAAATCCCCTTGTTATTCAAAAGGATGTTTCAGAATTGTTATTTAATCCCATTAGAATGCTTGATAATGCTTCCAGGTTTTATTAGATAACCCAAGACATGTTAATTATAAAGGCATTCACGCTTGACCAGCTCCCATTCATATAAAGCAAAAGCAATTGAATAATGCTGAATGAAACATGGAATCAGGCCAGATATTAGATTTTCTTTGCAATAAAAATAATTTGCACTCATGCATTTCAAATACACCCAATTTGGATTGCCAGAATTTGATTTAACGCCATTTCCATTTGTGCGTGGAAAAATATGAATAATAAACCTCCAGTGTGCTGAAAATTTATTTTACTGGATGAATCTGTAATTCCTTCCACATCTCATAAGTCAGTGCTCCACTAATGCAGTATGACTGTTGTATCCCCCAGATCTCTCAGCCTAGACACAGGACTGGATCCAAAAGAGGAGAAACCATGAACAAGAAAGTGAAGGCAGGAGCCCGATGTTAAGAAAACGCCTGATGAAAAACTTCAAAACTCACATATTGCTTTTCTCTTGTGCTTTTTCAAAGTGACATCTCTTGGCCTGCTCAGAGACACAGTGGATGGATTTGTATACATGTGGGTGTTACGCCATGGATGTTTTGTACACAGTGGAGTTTTTCCAAGCACTTTTACTGCGGAAGTCAACAGCAACAGAGACCCAATGGATTGCTCTTCTCCATAATTCAATACTAATTTCACTCCTTACCACGCCAGAGCGGATTTTGGCGCCGAATATACACTTTTAAGAGGCATATTTACCTCGTGCTAAATGGAGGACTCATACTCAGTATTATAAGTGAAAGCATGATGCTGCTTTAGGAGATATTAACCATAGATGAAGTATGACTCACAGCTGCACTGTTTAACATTTCATAAGTATTTGAACAGCGAATCTGGATTCATTCACTTGTAGAGGTTTTTCAACCACACACAAAGCACGGCAGGAAGACCAGACTGCTGTTCCTTGGAATGTATCCCGACTGGACGGAAAACTTGATGGATGTGTTTTTATTTTGTTTTCCATTGGGCAATGGTGTTATTACTACAATTTTCTCCATATTCTGCCTACACAACCCAAGCGGTTGCCAAAGTTAGAAAATAATGGTCTGCATTGTGATGAAAAGATTATAGGAAATGTGTTCTGCACAAACGCTTATTATGTCATTAGGTACACATTGTCCAAATAAAAAGAATGATTTTGTGACTTTGTAACACATATCAGTGTGAATCTCTCTTAATTAGTTTTTCAAGGCCCAAGGCAACAGCGGGATGTTTAATGCTAATTAGAAGCAGTGTTTTAGCTCTCAGAAGCTTACTCGACTCTCAACTTCAAGTGTGTCTGCGGCACATGCCCGGACAATGGCCTCACTGACTAATAATGTCCCGCCTTGCCTGTTTTCCCTTGCTGTCAGTTTCACATGAGGCCATCAAAGAAGTTGTCAAACAGGGCTTTTTCGTCAGAATGAATATGGTGTGCTATTGTGCAGTAATCTGTGGACGTTAAGTGCTGCACTCCTGCCTTAACAAACGGAGGCGTGAAGGGAAGTGTAGAATTAATCGGAAACATGCCACAACTGGTTGTCATCATAATAAATGTGAAAATTAAATGACAGACCTTTGCAGATCCGTTCAGAGTCACTGAGAATCTGATGAAATCTTCATATAGTTCTTAACTGAAGGGTTGCATCCCAATAATGATTTTTAGGTTAGATCTGATTATGAAGAGCAGCGAAAAATAATGTTAAACTAATTACTCAGAATGGCCATATTAGTTCACAGTGTCACAGACTGAAGCACAAAAGGTTCGACTGAAGTAAAAAGAGTCGAGGATCCACCATGTTTATATTTATGTTGTTTATGTTGCGGTGGCCATGAGTCATGTAACAGTTAAAACGACGCAACCAAACCATGTTTCCAATTAAACACAGCAACAGATATTTATCAACACATATGTGACCCTGTCATAAGGGTCCGTTTTCTGAAATTTAGTTTATACATGAATTAATACAGCATCTGAAAGCTGAATAAATAAGCTTCCCATTGATGTATGGTTTGTTAGGATAGGGCAATATTTGGATGAGAACTATTTGAAACTATTTGAATCTGAGGGTGCAAAAAATCAAAATATTGAGAAAATCGCCTTTAAAGTTGTTCAGATGAAGTTCTTAGCAATGCATTTTTTCAAATAAAAAATACGTTTTGTTATATTTACGGTAGGAAATTAACAAAATATCTTCAGGGAACATGACTTAATATCCTAATGATTTTCGGCATAAAAGAAAAATCGATAGTTTTGACCCATACAATGTATTTTTGGCTATTGCTACAAATATACCCGTGCTGCTTAAGACTGGTTTTGTGGTCCAGGGTCACATGTACAGGTTTTGAGGATGACAACTCTAATTCTATTAAATATATAATTATACATTTAAATATAAATATGCATTTGTTTCCATAAAGATGCATATGTGGAAATTTATATTTAAATATTGAGTTGTATATTTTATTTTAATTATGTAATTTTTATTTATATACATTGCATATACAATTAATACTTACACTGAGCAAATATGCATTAAGAGACAGTTAAAGGAGAGCTCCACTTCCAGAACCACAATTTACACATAATTTACTCACCCCCTTGTCATCCAAGATGTTCATGTCTTTCTGTCTTCAGTCGTAAAAAAAAAAAATGTTTTTTTGAGGAAAACGCTTCAGGATTTCTCTTCATATAATGGACTTCATTGGTGCCCTGATTTTGAACTTCCAAAATGCAGTTTAAATGCAGCTTCAAAGGACTCTAAACGATCCCAGCCAAGGAAGACGGGTCTTATCTAGCGAAAGGATCTGTCATTTTTTTTCGAAAAATGTGCATCCATGACGATACGAATCACGTCTAAGTTCATCGTCTGTGTACTCCGGCTCAAAAAGGTAGAGTATGTCGAAAAACTCCATCTTATTTTTTTCCTCCAACTTCAGAATTGTCCGACATTGTTGCACGTTTTTGTTTGTAAACAGCGTTTGACTTACTTGCACTTTCTTAGTCTTTGAGTATTTGCTTTGTTAACACTGGGTCTGTAGATCCGCCTACGTTCCGCGTGACCTTTTGACGTGATTCAATAGTATGTAGCGTCGTGGACGTGCATCCCGGAGCCTGTGCTACACAAGCTTTTGTGCTTAAAAAGTATACAAATTTTTATTTTTCGAAAAATAGATAAGACCCTTCTTCCTCTGCTGGGATTGTTTAGAGCCCTTTGAAGCTGCATTTAAACTACATTTTTGAAGATCAAATCGGGGGGCACGTTTTCCTCAAAAACCATAATTTCTTTACGACTGAAGAAAGAAAGACATGAACATCTTAGATGACAAGGGGGTGAGTACATTATTTGTAAATTGTTGTTCTGGAAGTGGACTTCTCCTTTAAGAAATTTTAATAGTTAGAAAACATTTCTTTTTCAAATAAATGCTGATTTTTGAACTTCATATCCATCAGAGAATCCTGATAAAATGTCACTGTTACAACAACAACAACAGCACAATAGTTTTTTTTTTTTTTTTTTTTTTTTTATATATTGGTAATAAATATTTCTTGAGCAGCAAATCAGCATTAGAAATATATTAAAATATGTTACCGAGAAGCACAAAACCAGTCATAAGTAGTATGGGCATATTTGTGGCAATAGCCAATGATGCATTGTATGAGTCAAAATTATCGATTTTTCTTTTATGCCAAAAATTATTAGAATATTAAGTACAGATCATGTGCCATGTGTCAGGCATTCACCACAGCCACCTCCATCTGCCACCTCACCCACAGCACCGCCCACTCGTTCCTCATCACCGGAGTTCTGATTGCACACACCTGCACCCAATTACCACGCCCTATAAAAGACTCTCTCCCGCAGTCATTCATTGTCTGTTTCTGGTCTCATCCATGTGCATACGTGATACCATGAAGATATTTTGTAAATTTCCTACCGTAAATATATCAATGCTTAATTTTTGATTAGTAATATGCATTGCTAAGTACTTCATTTGGACAACTTTATAGGCAATTTTTACAATATTTAGATTTTTTTTGTTTTTTTTTTTAATCCTCAGATTCCAGATTTTCAAATAGTTGTATCTCGGCCAAATATTGTTATATCCTAACAAACCATGCATCAATGGAAAACTTATTTATTTATTCAACCAGGGTCACATATAAGAAAACATTTTATTTTAAATCAAACATAAATTCATGTCCCAGCCACATTTTCTTGGTTAAATAAACATTAGCTACTTCCGCTATTCTAAATCTATTTTATATTTTTACATTAACAATGTCATAAGTATTCTATTTATTGCAGCCAAGTATGAAGATAATCAAGTTAGTGTTTCTAAGCATTTTACATTTATTCCATAGTAATAACTCAAGTGACAATTAACAATATATTTTATTTGTTAACTTATGTTCAGCTATTCTTGTTAATAGTTAACTTTTATCTATTTTTGAATTTTCCAGATCATCAGTCAAAGCTTTAAACTTTTTATAACTTTAAAATTCACCAAACTAATTACTCACTAAAAATACCCAAAGGTCAAGTTTTATTTTGACGAAACAAAGTGGTTATATCTAATTGTGTGAGTTGTTTACTTACTTTTTTGTCTTCCCATTAACACCATTATAGATGTTTTTCCTGAATGCGGAAGTCAGCCTGACTTTTAACCTGAAGGATACTTTGCATTTCCAGTGTCCATTATAATGTTAAACCTACTAAAAGGTTTTTAAAAAGCCAATTGCTCCATAGCGCCATCACTTTGCATTGTCGCAATGACCGTCATTTGTCAGTGCCTCACTCCTCAAAGTTTAATGACTGTGTAGATGACACGAAGCTGCCGACATTATCTACATTAAAAACAGATGGGCGTTATTTGAATGGGTTCCTATGGAGACCGGGACAGAAGAGCATCCAATCGAAGTTAGAATTCGTAATGGCAGCGCCGGCGCTTATCGTTTACTCAGGAAGAAGGTCTATTTTGTTCATTCAGTCTGATTAGCAAATGCAGAACACACAGGAAAACAAGAGGCAGGATTTATCAGATGAACCAATCACGGCCAAGCATAACTAGTCATATCGTGATGAAGGGATTCCATCCTCTCACATGACTCTTCCCCATTCACCTCAATTACCCCCCACCAAAATTAAAACTGTTACAACGCAATGGGCTCAGGGGAGGCGAGAGAGACGCGTACCCCCGCTGTAACATTACTTGCTGGTGTCACTGTTGGACAATGTTTCTTTAGAAAAATGATTTTATTTATACACTTTATAATGTTATATTTGTAATACTGAAGTTGCACTGCCTCCTTTGCCTCCTGATATAAACACCATGATATATTATACGATATAGCCAAACATGTTAATCTCTGAGGTAAAGTAATTCATTTACGCCACAAAATAAACTTAATTTCTTAAAATAAGTATAATAAACTAAGCAAATGGCATTTCAAACGTCTCCATCACGTTTTATAATACCCAAAAATCAAACAATTCACCCCTCGGGCATGTTTACATGCCTGTCAAACACTTAGGCTGGCTGTTTGTTAAAATATTAGAACTAAAAACACAAACTCATGAGCATCAGTGACTGTAACTGTATTTGCATGACTCTGCTATTCATGACTTTGCAATCTGTTCCAAATGAACAAAAGCACTCGGGTGAAGTGAACTTCTACTGATGTCTCCTGCTGAGTGTGTAGGCAGCATTGAAGACTGCGTAGGCAATCGGCGTCTGCCATATTCGACACTCTCCAGGGTAGCTTTGCTCTCATCTCCAGGCGTTCAGTGCCCTGGGCTGTGCCTGCGGCCTTGTAATAATAGGCAGATTGTGTGTGTGGAAAACCCCAGAGCTGGAGCTACTGAGGAGGCTCTGTTAAAAAAAGCCACAGTCTTGAAATGACTCAGCAGTCTGGCAGCTTCCTTACAGCCTGCTGGACTTCACCACATGTATGCAATGGCTTTGCTGTGCTGTGTACAGCAGTTTCAGAATAAAGTCCTCTTTGAGTGTGTGTTTATAGTGTTGAACTGTAATTAGACCAAAATACAGGCCACTAATTGTCTCGTGGAAGATTGCTAAGCTTTAATTTACTCTGTCGCAAGCTCTTCAGAAGTAGATAAGACCTATAAATGTGTAGTTATTTATTTACTCTAAACATATTATGTCATAATAGAGTCGTCTGAATGTTCAAAGTAAATAAGGTTGCCTCGTCTGACTCCTGTTGAATGTCACACGCACATATAGACTCTCCCAGTTACGTAACGCGTCAGCCTGCACCTGGACATGTTGTGGCATCTTTTCCCCAAAGGTGTGTCGCTGCGGTTTTAATGGGGTTAGAGGCGGCACACGGTGGCAGTCGGAGCACATGAATACGGATTCACGCTCATAAACACACTCACGGGTCATGAGAGAAATGACCTGCAGTAATACAGCCATGTGCACGTCCACGTGAAGCGTGTTCAACAGCTGAGCTCTGATAATAAACACTGCAGGAAGGAAGTTCATATATGCACATCCATCTACAAGCAATTAGTTTGAAATAGAGAATAAGTTTGGTTGTCAGGAAGGAACTGAGTCAGAAAACAAAATGTATATATAAAAAAATTCACATGTTCTACAAAGAAAAAAAATCATATATGTGTATGAAGTATTTGATAAGAATTTAATAATCCAACTATTTAACAAAATAATAATAATAATAATAATAAAAACATTTTTTGGCACATCTAAGAAGATATTTTGAGAAATGTCTTTGTGTTTTTTGTCCATGCACTCTCATAAAAAAAATGTACAAAAGCTGTCTCTTGAGCTGTAACTTTTTAAAAGGTACTAATATGTACCATTTATGAACTTCTGTGCAGATTTTAGCTACTAAGGCCCTGTCCCAAATGGAACACTTAATGTGCATATGCAATCTTACGCCTGTTTTACACATACTGCGTCTGCAGTGCGTATGCAGTCCGTGTGCGTTACGCGGCTCTTTACCACAAACACAATACATGTATCCGTTATTTTGATTTCAAATCCATACGTGCTTTTTCAGCATTGTGATCCTTTTTTTATCACAGTACACCAATACAATCGTTCATATACATATTCACGTTTAAACTCAGTAAATATAAACAAATTATTATTTAGTTCACTTGACTTCTACAGTTGTAGGCCTATATGCTTTGTTTATTTAAAAGTGCACTTTTTCTTGTTTTAAACCTAGTCAACCACGTGCAGTCATCCGATGGGCATCCGATGACCCCTTTAACCTATGCAGTCTGAGCCGGAAAGAGAATTGATTAGTTCATCTCTCAAATCTTCAGGTTCGAGTTGTTCGTTCATCACGTGACAGCCCCATAAGATGAACGAACGATTCCAAAAACCAGAAGACTGGAAACAGGTGAACTAATTCCAGTACAGAACCTAATAGGATGTTGCGCATGCGTGACTGAACGAATCATGCCTCGATCGTCCCAAGTCACATTAAAGAATCGTTCAAGAACAACCCATCACTAGAGCCCGCACTGGTGCAAGCTCAGAACAGACTAACAGACTAACAAAGAGGCATTACGTGGGTTTAGGCTGCCATTTGGGACAGGGCCTAATATGTACCCAAGGCTGCCAGGTTTTCAAAACAAAACCCGCTCAACCCACCCCACGAAAAATTGCAACCAGGGGTGTAAAGTACACCTTTAAAACACACTTGCATTCCAGGGGCTAAATATGATGTTATTAGGATCGCTTAAACCCACGGACATGAAAAACAATCCGCGGCATCAGTGTTAAAGTAGCCCAATTCCGCCGGAAAACCGTGAACTTGGCAATACTGTATGTACCCTTAAGATAATTACATGCACATTTAAGGTACAAAGATGTACATTTTGTAAAATTTGTACTGCCTCAGTGACAACTTTTGTGTCTTTTTTTCTGAGAACGACTTTGCTAACATTGTTCAAAGTATCTTCTGTGGTGTTTCAAAGAAGAAAGTAGGAAAAAATGTCATGCTAACAAGCTATTTGTTTTTTTTTTTTTTTTTATCTGGACTGTGGTTGTCCTGTTTCACTGTAGACACATTCCAGAAGGTTGTGTGCTTGTGTGCGTCATTCACAGAGGCATGTGAGAAGCAGAGAGACCGTGTGTGTAAACTGTGTTAAAATAGCATACGAGTGTGAGCCTGATGAATTCAGCACGACTCTTTAACCTGATGCTCGTGTTTAATAAACAGAAAACAGACACCTTCCTGAATGATCTCTGTCAATAAACTGTGAATGCTCTAGAAAACTAAAGCCGCACTGGAATTTTTAACCGCATATAGTAACACATATTAGTCTATCAAAATTCATGTGAAGGACTGTGAACTTATTAAAATGTATAAATGGAAATTTAGCTCTTCTTAGTGCACTAGTACATTTTTGTACAACAGCTATTTAATAGTATATTTTAATTATTCATTAATTTATTAAAATACAAAACAAATGATTTCAGAAATTCAGTTATGTGTAATAAAATGGAATCAAATCAGTTGATTGGCTGGGCCATTCTAGCAGCTTTATTTTCCTTTTCTGAAACCAACTGAGAGTTGCCTTGGCTGTGTTTGGAATCACTGTCTTGCTGCAATGTCCACCCTTGTTTCATCATCCTGGTACTATAGGTGTTGGGACTGAACCAGCTAATATTAATTTCCACTGGCAAGGGGCAGGACTGCTTTCTAATTACTGATAGATTTCAGCTGGTGTCTTTGGCTTTCCATTTTGGACCTCCCTTTCTTCATGTGTTCAATACTTTTTCCATTTTATTACACATAACTTAATTTATGAACTTATTTGTTTTGGTTTCTTTGTATGTATGGATTACTTGGGTCAACAGTCAACAGCACCTTTGGAAATATATTTACCTTGAAAAGTGTCGACATGTTCAATACTTATTTTACCCGCTGTTTATGTATATTTATTTACATGTGTTTACATGTGCACTTCTTTAATATCTATAAAATTATATTATCTAATAGATATATATTTAATAATATATTTTTAGTTTTAATTAACAAGTCATATTTTGTCAGGGTTTCCCAAAGGTTTGTGGGTGGGAGCTTGATTGAAAGCTAATCATTAATTAAATTATTAAAACAGAAAAAATTAAATAAATACATTTAAAAATAAATAAATAAATAAAATAAACAAGGGGAAATGTGACCATTACCCAACAGCAGAGAAATGTGAACATGAACATAAAAATGTGTTGTTAAATTATATAAATGGTTAAATTATTAAAATATCAACTTAATATATATAAATATGTACAAATAATAAAATAATAAAAAGTAAATACATTTCAGTGCAAATTTCATTTCATTTCATTTCAGTGCAAAAAGACCTCCAGCAGAGGGCAGACTGACTCAGACATTACGTGGACTAATATGTACCATAAATAATTTATCAGTTCAAATTTCTAATATAATATAACAGTCCATTTTTTGAAACTGAGATTTATACATCATTTGAAAGCTGAATAAATAAGCTTGATGTATGTTTTTTTTTAGGATAGGAAATTACTATTTGAAAATCTGGAATCTGAGGATGGAAAAAAATTCAAAATATTGAGAATGTCAACTTTAAAGTTGTCCAAATAAAGTTCTTAGCCATGCATATTACTAATCAAAAATTTTGTTTTGATATATTTACGGTAGGACATTTGCAAAATATCTTCATGAAACATGATCTTTACTTAAAATCCTAATGATTTAAAAGAAAATCATGACATAAAAGAAAAATCGATCCTTTTGACCCACAATGTTTTTTTGGCTATTGCTACAAATACACCTGTGCTACTTACAGCTGGTTTTGTGGTCCAAGGTCACATATAATATAATATAATATAATATAATATAATATAATATAATATAATATAATATAATATAATATTTAATATAATATAATGTTTTTTCTCATAGGTGAATCAGCACCTACAGAGAAGTATCTGTTGACATGATGCTGATAAATAAAGCCCTGCTTCAGGTTTTCTGGTGCTCAGGAGGACTGAATGAATGACTGATTCTTTGGCAGAGTGCGGCTGCTGTTGACGACTATAGCCTAAATATATTTTCATTACACTGACCCTATGTGACGGCAACATGCTGTTATGTTAATCTAAGGTCAGGTTTAGTATTACAGGCCACAGTAACAAGTGGCTTCATTAAACCAACACTGAAACTGATGTTACTGCTTTTGCTTCAGATATAACACTGCAGGCGATACCACTGATTCTTCATGCTCTGGTTAGTGTTGAGATTTTGCGTTATTCAGCTTTTCATAAAATGTAATTTCAGATTAATGCAAAGAAAACATCCAAAATACACTTTTAGGTGTTTTAAGCATTTATTTTATTACACTATTTGTGTCTCTAGACTTCAATTACAGTGCATACAGTGGCATGCGAAAGTTTGTGAACCCCTTGCAGAATCTGTGAAAATCTGAACAGTTTTAACAAAATAAGAGAGATTATACAAAATGCACGTTATTTTTTATTTAGTGCTGTAGAAGATGTTTACATATAGTCCACCAGCTGAAATTATTAAAATAACCCCCTTCAAAAGTTTGGGACCCCTTGGTTCTTAATACTGTGTGTGGTTACCTGGATGATCTATGACTGTTTTATTTTGTTTAGTGATAGTTGTTCATGAATCCTTTGTTTGTTCTGAACAGTTAAACTGAGCACTGTATACTGGCTAAAGACAGTTAGGGTATGTCAAAAAACTCCCATCTCATGTTCTCCCTCAACTTCAAAATCGTCCTATATTGCTGTTTTACCTTTTATGTTAAGGGTGTTTGATCTTCTTTGCATGTTCACTTCGCAAAGACTGGGTCAGTACTTCTGCAGTGATGTAGGATGATTTTGAAATGATTTTTGAATTTGAGGGAGAAAATACAATCAGAGTTTTTTGACATACACTAACTGTCTTGAGCCACAGAGTTCAGGCAGAGCAAGACAAGATGAGCGTTTGAGATTAAAAAGTATTTAACTTGTATTTTTTTAATGAAAATAACCAATCGTTTAGCTAGATAAGACTGTTCATCCTTGGCTGGGATCATTTACAAAAAACACTATTTCTTTACGACTGAAGAAAGAAAGACATGAACATCTTGGATGACAAGGGGTGAGTACATTATATGTGAATCTTTGTTCTGAAAGTGGACTTCTCCTTTAAGTGCAATTTACCTTGATCTTCAAATTCCAAAAGTTTTCACCCCCCGGCTCTTAATGCATCGTGTTTCCTTCTGGAGCATCAGTGAGCATTTGAACCTTTTTTAATAGTTGTGTTTGAGTCCCTCAGTTGTCCTCAGTGTGAAAATCTCATGTCTCAAAATCATACAGTCACTGCTAGAAAGGGTTCAAATATGCAAAAGATGCTGGAGAACTGAAGAATCTGCAGGACCTGTAGGATTTTTCTGAAGAACAGCGTCAGTTTAACTGTTCAGAACAAACAAGGGACTCATAAACAACTATCACAAAACAACAACAACAAAAAAACAGTCATAGATCATCCAGGTAACCACACACAGTATTAAGAAACAAGGGTTCCCAAACTTTAAAGGGGGAACTTTTAATAATTTCAGCTATTGTTTGGACTATATATATATATATATATATATATATATATACTATACTCTTGTGGACTATATATATAAACATCTTTTATGTAAAATATCTTACTTAGGACAGTACTAAACTAAATATAACATGCATTTTGATTGATCTCACTTATTTTGCTAAAATTAGTTACATTTTCAGATTCTGCGAGAGGTACCCAATCTTTCACATGCCACTGTATCTGATGTGGAAGAGAAGAAATTGTTGAATAAAGTTGTTACTTTAATTTTCTTTGCACACAAAAAGTATTCTCATAGCTTTATAACATTACGGTTGAACCACTGATGTCACATGGACTATTTTAGCGATATCCTTACAACCGTTCTGGGTCTTGAACGTGTCTTTTGTGTTGCTGTCTATGCAGAGTCAGAAAGCTCTCGGATTTCATCAAATGAATCTTAATTTGTGGGTTTGGGATGGGTGAGTAATTAATGACAGAATTTCATTTTTGGTACTTTAACCTTCTATAATCAATTGACTGGGGATGTATGATGATAAAAAAATGTCTCGCCTTCATCAGGCATAATGTATCTCTATTCCAAAAATACATAATCACAGTCATTGCAGAAATGAGACCATCATGCAGTGTTCGTGAATTTCTAGGTCAGCATGAGTGGATCAGGGTTTGGATGAGATCTGTGAGGAGAGGAATGTGGCCCTGCTGCTCGACAGGTGCTGGATTTAAAACACACACATGCAGACAGACAGATCACATCATCACACACACACACAATGCGCTGTTATACACTGTTTTTGTGACATATGTGACATATTTGTTTAGAACCGTTTTGGACGGTTTTCACTTATAAACAGTGCTGGATATGTGCATATTTCTCTCCTTCTCCTGATTCAGACAACTTTTTCACTGGAGAAAGCAATATCATGGCTAAGGGATTCGTATTTTAGACAGAGGTAATGGTTTGATGTTGAAACATCTTAATAATGGATTTGTTTCTTAGAAACACGCAGCTTTTCTCTTCATAAGACGTTAATTGATGGACTGGAGTGGTGTGGATTACTTGTGGATTACTGTGATGTTTTTATCAGCTGTTTGGACTCTCATTCTGACGGCACCCATTCACTGCAGAGGATCCATTGGTGAGCAAGTGATGTAATGCTACATTTATACAAATCTGTTCCCATGAAGAAACAAACTACATTTTGGACAGCTTGAGGGTGAGTAAATTTTCAGTGATTTTTTTGGGTGAACTATTCCTGTAATTCCCTCATCTGACATTTTCTGCTCGCCAGATGTTAGTGGATCATGTTGATAGTAAGCATAATGTTCTACACCTGTGGTTTTTCTGACAGGACACCTGTGTGGAAAAATCACTGCCTGTAAAATGCCTCAGAAAGTGGTGTTAGTCCTGAGGAAAGCTCTTGTTTTGATATTTCATATCTAATTCAATAACATTCCGATATTAACAATGGCTTAAGTGTCCAAATACTCTTTGGAGCCACTGAATATTGACATTTCACAGCATAGCAGACGAATCAGCTGATAAAGCAGACCGATGATGGTCCACTGGCGCAGCAGACAGACAGATAGTAAAGAGCCGTGGAGCCATGAGATGAACCTAATGTGTGAGACACAGACAGACAAGGAGAGAGAGAGAGTGAAGATTTGTGCTCTAATAATATCCTCCACTGACAGATTAGAGATACAGAGACGCTGTGGGTTAAATAAGGGAACACATCTCTACTCTGTTATCAATTATCAGCTTGAGGACAACACAGTACAAACCCACACTGTAAGGTAAGATGCTTTTACTGATGGGAAATCTAATGATCACAATAGACATTGATAAACTATATATTTTCCATTCATTTTATGGTACGCTTTTTATTTTTTCCTATATCGCTTCCTGACACTGTTTTATTGTCTTTTTAAAATATTGAAGCTTTCATTTATCATTGTTCCTCATCTTGACCTTCTCATGATTTTTATAATTGTCTCTCATAATGGTCAGGAAATTAATTGGTCATTATGATGCATTACACTGTAAAAAATAAAAAACACAATTTGTTGAGTCAGCTTAAAATGATTTGTTACCCTGCTGCCTTAAAATTTTAAGTTCAGTCAACTAAAATAAGTTTATTCAACTTGAAATGTTAAGTTGTACTAAGTAACAACTTAGATATTTGTGTTAGCTAAACTTAACAGATGGGTAAGTAACTCAGCTGCCTTAAAATTTAAGTTGATTCAACTAAAATATACTATATATATAATTTAACATTTCAAGTTGAATAAACTTTTTTGAGTTGACTGAATTATTGTGAATAATTTACAAAGCTGAAATGTCTAATAATATAAAATATAATATAATATAATATAATTTACTGTACATAGGACAATCGGTTTAGAGAAAGGATATATATATATATATATATATATATATATATATATATATATATATATGTATTTCACATTTTATTATAATAAATTAAATGGTCAGGTTATTGTATGGGTTATTATGATGCATTAGAGAAACATAATATAATATAATATTGTATTATATAATTAGTAGTTTTATCAAGTCAGTTGATGTAACTCATCAGTAGGAGGACAATTATATATTGTGAATAGTTTACAAAGCTGAAATGTCTATTTTTTTTCTTTAACAATACTGAAGGTCTCGTTTATCAATGGTTCTCATCCTGACCTTCTTATAATTTTCAGAATAATAGAATAGAATAGAATAGAATAGAATAGAATAGAATAGAATAGAATAGAACAGGTCCAAATTCTTGCTCTTTATGTAAATCCAGCTGAGAAAGTAGCAGGATAACTCATCACTTTGTCTGAGGGCCGTTTCGGTCTTTGACTAGAGATATGCCGAAAATGTGAGTGGGTCAGAGGAGGACAGGATGTGGCCGTGATGTATTCCTAAATTCATTCTATGCGAATTCAGTGGGAGTTAAATTCGATTTAATGTAGTAAATTCATCTAGGAAACACTGTATAAAATGGTTTTGCTCTCTCATAGAGGTTAAGTTGCGAAGATGCCTGAACAAGGGTGAGTGTGTCTGTCTAAGACCAACAATAACAATATTTAGTCTGATATGTTGTCAATATATACTAATGCACATCTTATGCTGTATTTTCAGGCAAGAGGTAAGCAATGCATTATTTTCTCTAATAAAATAACTAAAACTTTGATTATTCAGTCATCTCTACTACCTGTGCTGTTTTTTAACTTTCACATCTCTGGTTCAGAGGAAGTCCAAGATCTCAGCATCAAGAAAGCTAATGCTGAAGGTTGGTTTGCAGCACATATAAATTCAACATTCACATTCATATTTATAATTCGTCCCTCTTATCAAGCTGCACTATTTGAGGTTTAAGTTAAGAGTTAAGATACAATTTTTGATACTTACTTAAAGATTAGAGGGTTGTTCAATCACTAATCCGTAATTATAAACAATAGTATTTTTTGAATAAATAACACACCACTAGATGGCAGAAATGTGTTGGCCCTGTCCCAATACTCACACCTGGGGTTTTAAAAGTAAATGGCTCAGTCTCTTAATACATACTAAACAGACATTAAAGGATTAGTTCACTTCCAGAATGAACATTTACTGATAATTTACTCAACCCTATCTCATCCAAGATGTTCATGTCTTTCTTTCTTCGGTCGAAAAGAAATTAAGGTTTTTGAGGAAAACTTTCCAGGATTTTTCTCCATATAGTGGACTTCAGTGGGGATCAACAGGTTGAAGGTCCAAATTGCAGTTTCAGTGCAGCTTCAAAGAGCTCCCAGCCCAGGAATAAGGGTTTTAGCTAGCAAAAGATTGGTAATTTTCTTAAAAAAAAAAAAAAAAAAAAAAACAATCACAAATGCTTGTCTTGCACTAGTTCAACACACGCATTACATAGCCACATGGGAAAAGTCTTGAGTGACAAAGGCGGCAGTACCGACCCAGCATTTACAAAGCGAACATGCAAAGAAAGTCAAATGCCATTTACAAAAAAAGGTAAAACAATGATGTCAGATGACTTGTGCCCCTGGACCACAAAACCAGTCATAAGTAGCTCAAGTATATTTGTAGCAATAGCTGTAGAAACTATAGTTAAGAAAACTTAAAAAAAAAAAAAAAAAGGCAACTTGATGCAGTAAGACTTTTGAGTTCTCTCAACAATAGTTTTTGTAGTTTTTCTCAGTAAAGATACTTTGTTTAGCCAACATCAATTTGTTTGTTTATGCAATGCTGATTGTCTTATTTTGCTAAAAGAAAAAGTCTTGTCGCAGCAACTGAAACAACAATTACTGTTGTTGAGATCATTTAATTTTTTACATATCAAAACCTTAAAGGAGAAGTCCACTTCCAGAACAACAATTTGCAGATAATGTACTCACCCCCTTGTTATCCAAGATGTTCATGTCTTTTTTTCTTCAGTCATAAAGAAATTATGTTTTTTTTTTTGAGGAAAACATTTCAGGATTTTTCTCCATATAATGGACTGATATGGTGCCCCGAGTTTGAACTTCCAAAATGCAGTTTAAATGTGGCTTTAAACGATCACGAATGCAGTTGTAAACAATCCCAGCCGAGAAAGAAGGGTCTTATCTTATAGCGAAACAATCAGTTATTTTCATAAAAAAAAATATATATATATATATATATATATATACTTTTTAATGTCAAGTGCTTGTCTCATCTTGCCCTGCCTGAACTGTTTTTGTTCCGGTTCATGACAGTTAGGGTATGTCGAAAAACTCCCATCTCATGTTCTCCCTCAACTTCAAAATCATCTTATTTTTTGTTTTACCTTTTTTGTTAAGGGTGTTTGATCTTCTTTGCATGTTCTCTTTGTACAGACTGTGTCGGTACTTCTGCAGTGATGTAGGATGATTTTGAAATGATTTTTGAAGTTGAGGGAGAAAATACGATCAGATTTTTTCGACATACCCTAACTGTCTTGAACCAGAATACACAGAGTTCAGGGAGAGCAAGACAAGATAAGCGTTTGATATTTAAAAGTATTTAAATTGTATTTTTTTTTTTAATAGAAATCAATCATTACATTAGATAAGACCCTTCTTCCTCAGCTGGTATCAACTGGTTATCAACTCAGCTGGTATCAGCTGGTTTACAACTGCATTTTGGATCGTTTGAAGCTGCATTTAAACAGCATTTTGGAAGTTCAGAATCGGGGCACCATATCAGTCCATTATATGGAGAAAATTCCTGAAATGTTTCCCTCAAAAAACATAATTTCTTTATGACTGAAGAAAGAATAAACATGAACATCTTGGATGACAAGGGGATGAGTACATTATCTGTAAATTTTTGTTCTGGAAGTGGACTTCTCCTTAGAGATAACTCCTAATAGATAACTTAATCTAGTATGTAGACAACATTGTCTTTGTCTGTAAAAGATCTTACAAGACTAAGATATACAGCTAACAGATATAAGTGGTTAATCATACTCTAGACCTCAAAACTAGACACACAAACCTCAAAAATGGCTGCAATCAACAAATGTTAAAAAGATGAGCTCTTTACACTACAGTGCAACAAATAACTAACAATAATGACAAAACAACAACAAAAAGTTTACATTAAGTCAGCAAACAGCAAAACAATAATCCTATAATTTATTCATGCTGCAATGCATGCTGAGACTCACAAAGCCTTAACAATATGAAATTCTTTGTTAAGTTTGACTAATTGGGACAACATTTGGAGTAGTTTTTACTGGTCTGACAAGGGTTTTGATGTAATTTAAAGAAAATAGCATTTTTTTTTTTTGAGACTCAAAATGTTCTATAAACATTTTTTTTTTTTTATATTTGCAGATGATGTAGAAATCTTAATTTTAAAAAATTATGACCGGTTTTGTGGTCCAGGGTCACATTTTTTTGGCCCTACCCTACCCTTTTTGAACCAAAGTACTAAATAATAAGAAGTGCAAAGTACTGAAAAGCAAAATATGTAAATAAAGCTGTGTAAAAACTTTACTTGGATTTTTATATACATGTTCATCAGGTAATTCAAAGTTCTACACACTCGCGGTCTTCATGAACACTTTCAAAAACAAAGAGCACACGTGTGGATGTTGAAACAGGCCTGCTGACATTTAGTTGTTTGTTTTCAGAGTATGATGGTGGCCAAAGCCAAAGAAGAACTGGATCAGGAAGTGTTAGATAAAGAGGAGGAGAAGCAGAGGTATCTGACGGAGAAAGTTCCTCCTCTGCAGACACAGGGCATGTCATTCGCTGAGCTTCAGGTAACTATAGTCCACATACTAAACACCACATCCGGTTTGCTTATTTGGTGCTCACTTGAAATCTAATGGTACAATCACTGCTGCTTGCGCCGCTCCGCCTATTTATTTGCATATTAGCTTTCAAAAGGCTGATGCAAATGTCCTGGCCAGTGCCTGTCTATCTTAATTTGACTAATTGCAATGTAAATACCCATCCAAGCCTACCACAGTCATTATTATGAGACGTATGTTTGAGTGAAACGATAAGTAGGAAAATTGGCATATGCTATTTGGTTTCTTACAACAAAAGACCTTTTGGTCGAGCTTTTATGTTGTTAGTCGGCACGTTGTGTAATATAACACGCATTCACATCAAAAAGGATTCCTGAAACTTGATTAACATTTCTGTCTTTTTTAGAAACTCTGTCAAGAGCTCCATGCTAAGATTGATGTGGTGGATGAGGAGCGCTATGATATTGAAGCCAAAGTCTTACTGAATAAGCGTGAGGTATGAAAATCCACATAAGCCATAGTTTAATAACCAGCTGGACAATTGCTGTCTTCATCTGAGCTATTCGTAGGATTCTAATATTAGTGTGCAGTTCTGAGTAAGTGCAATTTCATGAAAAGGTGGAGGAAATTTTTGTTAGATGTTTCTATGGGCTGTTCCAAACCTAAGTGCTACTCCTAAGTGTACCAAAGGTTGCGTTAGACTTTAACATTTTAGTCTATTTGACAGACAGGGTCGTAAAAATTCCGTCATTATCCGTCATTTAAATTTTCATTTTTAATCATGTATGCTGAATTTTGATGAATAAACGGTACATAGTGCACCTCCCATCCAATAAATCGCAATAGGCTGAGCTTTGTTACTTTTGATATGAAACAAAGTCTCAGATTTCAAATTCTGTCCATGTCATTAGGAAATTCAAGCAATAAATACAGTTTTGGCACTCTGTAATGTGGCGTGATAGATCGCTGTAGCTAAAGTGGGATTTTACTCGCCTGTGCATAATCAAACGCATAGTTAAAGATTCCTGACAGTTTCGTTTTTGTTCTGAATCCTGTGCTCTGCTGCCACACTGGAGCGTACTCGCCACCAACTGGACAGGGGTGGAAATTACAGTTACAATTTACAATAAGTGTAATCTGTCAACGTGACAGTCTTCGGATTTTTCCGTCACTGATAAAAAAAATCCATAAATACCTACGTTTTCGTTACCCTTCAAGATGCACAAATTGAAATTGCGAATTATATGCCATTGAATGGAAACGCATCAAAAAAAGGTCTATTTTGCAAAACTGCAATGGAAATGGCTTTTTGCATTTACAGGTCACATGGCATATTTAAAAAGTCACATGATCTTTCTTCAATGTAAAATAAACGCCAAGAACACGCAGCCGCGCTCTCAAGTATAAGGGGCTTTCCCTGCCATTATTGCTTAGACTATGTACACTGCACACATCTGCGGCACAAAAAGGCTCCGACACGGCCACCGGAGCTGATGTTATGTTTATACCAGCAGCGCCACACGATTCTGAAGCAGCTCTACATGCTGCTTCTGTAAAGATACACGCATACGCCTCTTTAAATAAAGCCAAAATCCATTGCCATGACTTATCGCCAGAGGAACAAATTACGTTTTAGTCGCATAACATCGGTTAATGGAAATGCTGTCATTTCTCTGCTCCCTACATAAGCAAAAGCCTTCTAAGGGAAAATGCAAATTGGAACCATATTTGGAACAAAGTAAACAGACTATAACTAATACAAACATTGCTACTCATGTGAACCAACTCCCGTTTGATTTCAATACATTTTGTAAATAGCAAGTTAGATATATATATCTAATATATATAGATACAGATAGATATCTAAAAAGTAATTAAAGCCAACCGCGATATTAAGACTTGTATGATGTCTCTTAGTAGCAGAAAATCCTTGAAAGATTTATGTTATTAAAAAAAATAATTTTATGCATATTTAGGACTATGGGGGGTGCCATTATTTCAATGCATCAAACGGTTGCACTTGGTGAGCTACTGGCACTACCTGTTGATATTTTTACCGCAACACAACTCTGAAAATAAAATACATGCCACATTGAGTGGCTTTTGGTTGTAATTTTCAGTCGAAGGGCAACAAGAGAAGCAATGTAAGTCTTCACTGCTTTCCTAGCGAAAAGCAGAGGAGAAAAGAATGAGAAGTTGCCTGTGGACCAATAAAACTTTCTAAAGACCTACGTCTTTGTTCTCTTCACTTTAGCCCTGATGTCTCTGAGGCTTTTAGTAGAGCACAACTACTGAAAGAGCTTACAAATGGCAGAGACAAGAAACGCTGGATGCCATCCTGGCAGGATGTAAACATGTAGATGCTTCTCATGACACCACAGCCACTGAAGGAGTTTCTAAGCATGGATTTCACTCGATATTTAGGGCCATTTAGACTCCTTGTGGGGAATAAAAAAACAAACAATGCTATGACGTTTGGTTATAAGCCTACGCTTATATCCATCTCCACCTCTAAGCTCTTTCAGTAGCTGTGATCATCGCATCAGTATTTTATTTTCCGAGTTGTTTATTCCAAGTTTTGTTGTGGTAAAAATAGCAACAGGTAGCAGCAGCAGTTCAGCGAGTGCAACCTTTTGACATAATCTATATAATAGTCCAAAATATGTATAAAACAACATGGATTTTTTTTTAAATAACGTAAATCTTTCATGGGTTTTCTACTACATATTTCAGTAAGAGACATCATTTATGTTATATTGAGCCAAATAAGTTTTAATACCTAGGGTTCCTTTTAAACAATCATCCATCTATCTTCTAGGTCAAAGACCTGAACATTAAGGTTTTGGACCTGAGGGGAAAGTTCAAGCGGCCCACCCTGAGGAGAGTGAGGGTTTCTGCAGACGCCATCCTCAGATCCCTCCTAGGCTCAAAGCACAAAGTCTCAATGGACCTACGAGCCAACCTCAAATCTGTGAAGAAAGAGGATACTGAGAAGGTATGACGTCATGTACATGTAAAGTTATACGACCATGTTCACAGATGAAACTATATAAAACAAAGCTGCACAAGTAGGACATCATGTTCCATGTAAGATAACGGGAGAAAACTGTTAATCCTTCAAGGTTACACCAGTGAAAACATTACTAACATTACTAACCTTTTAACCTTGTGTTTGGACTGACACTCGGAAAACTTGTGGATCAACAAAAAGAAACAATGTACCCTGACTATTCAGAGCTTAACAGAGCTCAGACAGAAGGATGACATCACCAGAAGCAGCTGTTTGAAAGGCGAAAGCTCATGGGATACGAAGCCGTGGAGTAAAAGGCAACGATTTTAGAGAGCAAACGGTGACAGTGTTTATTCTTTTCAGCATTTGTCTGGAATATAATGCAGGTTGGGTGTTGTATGACAGACACGAGAGTGGACAACATAAGTGCGGTACACTAGAAGAAAAGCTTTTGTGTGGATGTGTAGCAGAATTCAATGGAAAAACATTTTTTTTTTTTTTTTAAACTATGTATATTTGATCAGAAAGATGAAACACAACCTAAGAAACCAAAACCTCAATAGTGTAGCAGATTAAATGCTACTTGTTATCTGTACTTTGACTTTTACTTGTCTACACTAAACCTTTTACTCCACTACATTTCATAAAAACATATCGTCCCATGTTACTACAAGTGAAAAAAAAATCAGCACCCTGTCCAACATATGATGTCTGTTTGGGAACTGATTCTGATACTTTTCAAAGATGTGTTGAATCAGTTTGCAAATCACACTGAATGATTCATTCACGACTAAACCAGTTGTTCACAAGTCAACAAACAACTTACTGATTCAATGATCCAGTCAGACAAGAATCCAGGTAAAGTCGGCACGAAATCAAAAGCAAAACTTGTGTTCATCTGCGTTCATTTGAGTG
This sequence comes from Labeo rohita, assembly GCF_022985175.1. NCBI lineage: Eukaryota > Metazoa > Chordata > Actinopteri > Cypriniformes > Cyprinidae > Labeo > Labeo rohita. The sequence continues at coordinate 26,378,723 of NC_066891.1, forward strand.
CCACACCCACATCTCAACATTCAATCAACAACAATCAATAGAGCCCTACATTTTTTCTTTTTCAAAAATCCATTACACTCAAATTTCTGTCACAATATAATTCTGTCACTAATTTAGAATATTATTGTGACTGTTAAAAACATTCAATATATGTGACCTTGGACCACAAAACCTGTCTTAAGTAATATGTGTATATTTGTAGCAACAGCCAAAAATACATTATATGGGGCAAAATTATCTTTTTTTTTTTATGCCAAAAATCATTAAGATATTAAGTAAAGATCATGTTCCATGAAGATATTTTGTAAGTATTTTCTACTTTAAATATATCAGAACTTAATTTTTGATTAGTAATATGCATTGCTAATAACTAAGAAGGTGTTTTTCTCAGTATTTAGATTTTTTTGCACTCTCAGATTCCACATATTTAAACAGTTGTATCTCAGCCAAATATTTTCCTAACAAACCATACATCAATGCAAAGCTTATTTATTTGGCTTTCAAAAGATGCATAAAACTCAGTTTCAAAAAATTGACCCTTATGACTGGTTTTGTGGTCCTTTATACATAATCTGAAAGCTGAATAAATAAGCTTTCCTTTGATGTTTGGTTTGTTAGGATAGGACAATATTTGGCCGAGATACGACTATTTGAATATATGGAATCTGAGGGTGCAAAAAATCAAAATATTTAGAAAATCACCTTTAAAGTTGACCAAATGAAGCTCTTACTAATGCATATTACTAATCAAAAATTAAGTTTTGACATATTTATAGTAGGAATTTTACATTTTTACAACATCTAGGGGCTAGTCATCTTGCTAACCTGCTTAAATTCACCCACAAACGAAAATGAATTCCAAATGCAATCCAAATCCATTAAAACCTTCGTTCATCTTCGGGAACACAAATTAATATATTTTTTTTATGAAATTCGAAAACTTTCTGACCCTGCATAGACAGCAACACAACTGACACGTTCAAGACCCAGAAAGGTAGTAAGGACATCGATAAAATAGTCCATGTGACATCAGTGGTTCAACTGTAATGTTATGATACTTTTTGAGTGCAAAGAAAACAAAAATAATGACTTTATTCAACAATTTGTTCTCTATCCCTTCAAGTCTTTCAATTTATATGCTATTTTATGCTTCTTCATCGTGTTTTCATCCAGACATTCAGTAGTTTTTCAGAGGATGTGTAACATCTCGTAAATGACGGAAAAGTGCTACCTGATCTCATGACGAAAACGTACCTGTGGGAACTTTCTCGCAAGGTGTGAAATACGTACCAATAAGTAGTTTCCAACAGAAATGAACACTAGATGGGGTAAAACAACGAAGACTTGTAATCATTTTTGTATACAGTTATTATTACAGCTCCGCATGTTTCGCTTTTCGCATGTAACAATCTTACTCGTTAGTTCAGGCGGCAAGGAACTGGACTTAAGATGTGGAATCCATGGGTACGAATCCCTTGAAAAACATGACTCACGATGGCATGCTTGCAATTGCATTTTACCGTTTAGGTGTAGTGCAGATGGTACATTATTTTAAAACGTCACAGAGCATTAGAGTTACAGCACCACTCAATGGACATTTCAAGTCAGAACTGCGGTGACACAAAACCAACGTCACATAAAATGTACTATATGTACGTTCATCTGTTCTGGGGAGAAAAAACTAACACGCTTTCACAAACGTATGTGGCAGTATGTATTTGGCATCTTGCAAAAAAGTTCCCACAGGTACATTTTTGTCATGAGATCACGTTGGAAAATTCCATCATCTCAACCTTAAGTCTTTAAAATTACCCATTTTCCTTTCAAAACTTTCACTCAAGTGAAATCACCCAAACAGCCAAACCCAAATTCATTATAGTGATATTCAATGGAATTACAGAAGTTTGGCCATATAATCATGTTTAATCATTGCTAGTTAGTAGTAAAACTTTTGTCTCTTTCTGCAGAAGAGGCCAGTTGAGGACAGCGACTGGAGAAAGAACGTGGAGGCCATGTCTGGCATGGAGGGAAGAAAGAAGATGTTTGATGCGGCAAAAGGCCCCACCCAGTGAAACCCTATCTAGTTAACAGACAAGATTATGCAGCTTTTTGTTTGGCAACTAAAAAGGATTACGTTTAGAGTTACATACTAAATATAGCATTAAATACCAGATGTACTGTTATTTCAGATGTCGTTGACATGACAATTGTAATTCATTGCAACTACTCTTGGGCAACTTTTACGTGGCCAATAAGTAAATAATTACTAGCTTAGTTTATCTTTTAGTATGTCAATATTCAGTTATTAGGAAGAGTCTATGGAAGGTAACTAGTACATTATGTGAATAAACAGAGACATATTTGTTAATGTACGAGACTCATTAAATATGTTTAGTCTTACCAAAAGTTTCCCATGCTTAGTTCTCATGCTTTCTGATAGTATGTCTATGAATTATTGTTTACTTGCAGTGCTGAAATTAAACATATAAAGTAAAAAGCACACACACACAAAAAAAAACTCATCCAAAGTGTATACTAACACAGCCAGGATAGCGTGATCATGTCTTTTTGCATGCTATATAACAGTAAAGTGGTTTAAGAATTCAAACAGATGTGCTGTGTTTCTTTGTTTAGTCTAATTTGATGCAAATGCTTAAATTGCTATTGAATAAGATCATGCACAGATAAGGAGCTGGTTCAGGAACTGAAACGTTAACTGTGAATGCTGTCATCTGAAGACAGTGGACTCCAACCCTTATTTGCATAGTGGATATCTTCCCTGTGTTGGCATTGGGTGGGGTGTTCAGGCCACTTGCTGTGCTTATTTAACGTTTAGCAGTCAAAGTTCACTGTGACATTCCTTGAAATGTTTTTTTTTCTCTAGCTGCACAAGTGAATATAGAAGCAATTGTAAACGAAACAATATAGCGGAAACATGCCACCAGATTTGTCATTCCAGTGAAGTTGCCTGCCTATTATTTCCTTTAAGGCCAAACCCTGGATAGTCTACTTTGGCTTTCATATTGCTCTGGTCAAAGTACAGCAGCTCTGTCTCTTATAGGTGTGGCACAGGAAATAAAGCAAACACCTCCAGCCTTTGAGCTTTAATGAATTCTGAACTGTAGAGCAAATGCCACTGTGAATAATGACATCAAATGATGGTCCACATGCTTGACTTCATTTAAAATGTTGTACAATGACAATGTCTCAAATTCTAACATTGTTTTGACAACAAGTACATTTTATCCCACCTACACTGCTACCCGAAACAATGCAACAAAACTAGATTTAAGGCTGAGTTGACACAGCATGAAAAAGTTCCTATCAAAGGCAATGAAGATATCAGGGTCTGTAAATGGTATCATTGATTAAAACAGATAAATTCTACTTTATCTATTAAAGTAGATAGTTTAAAGTTAATGTTCTTGTTTTACTGAGTCACTATGTGTGTATATGTAATGTTATAGGCAAAATTGTTATATGTTTTTGTAATTTTATTTTTATTTTTTTAAATATTCTATAATATTAAGGCAAATAATATAATATAATATAATATAATATAATATAATATAATATAATATAATACACTATTCCCAATTATACAGGTCTGGCTTTCCGGTCTCATCCCAAAACGGCTTTTTGAAATATTGCAGATTGGTGTATATTATTTTTAATGTATTATCTTAATTATGAACAAACTGGTATGTAGTGCAAACAGTTTTACCATTTACTGCACATTTTTATTCTTCTCCTTATTTCACTACAGTGGATAATGAACCGGAAGTCTCGCCTATATGCTTACTTCTGTGTTAAAAAATAAAGTGGATAACAGTTATTTTTATGACATATTTGGCTTCTAGCTTTCTGACATTTCATATAGCTAAAACAGTGTTAACACTGATAAGTACACTGCCCTCCAGAAGTTTGGAAACGCCCCTGGCAAAGTGTGGTTTTGGATGACATTTTGCACATGCAAAATTATAACAAATTAAAAAGGATTCATGCCAATATTGTCCAAAACCCCACTTTTCTAGGGCATTTCCAAACTTTTGGAGGGCAGTGTATATGTAATGTTATGGGATGTTATGTGTAAGAATTTTATATGTATTTATTTTATGTATTTTAAAATATCCTAAAATATGCAAGGTAAATAATAGGATAGAATAAAATAGAATAGAATAGAATAGAACAGAATAGAATAGAAAAAAATACAATATATTTTAGTTAGTTATATTTTACTTTATTTTAAAATAACCTAAAATATGCAAGGCAAATGATATAGCATAGAATAGAATAGAATAGAAAAATACATTTTAGTTATTATGAAATGTTATGAGATGTTATGTGTAAAAATACTATATGTATTTATTTTATGTATTTTAAAATATTCTAAAATATGCAAGGCAAAAAATAGAACAGAACAGAATAGAATAGAATAGAAAAAAAAATGTCTATTTTAGTTATTATGAAATGTTATGGGATGGTATGTGATAGAACAGAATAGAACAGAATAGAATAGATAATAGAACAGAATAGAATAGAAATAATGCAATATATTTTAGATATTCTGAAATATGGGATGCTATGTGTAAAAATACTATCTGTATTTACTTTATATATCTTTAAATATTCTAAATATGCAAGGCAAATAATAGAATAGAATAGAATAGAATAGAATAGAATAGAATAGAATAGAATACAAAAAATGCAATATGTTTTAGTTACTATGAAACATTATGGAATGTTATGTGTAAAATTATTATATGTATTTATTTTATGTATTTAAAAATATCCTAAAATATGCAAGGCAAACAATAGAATAGCATAGAAAATAGAATAGAATAGAATAGAATAGAATAGAATAGAATAGAATAGAAAAATAAAATATATTCTTGTTATTATGAAATCTTACAGGATGTTACGTGTAAAAATATTATACCTATTTATTTTATGTAATTTAAAATATCCTAAAATATGCAAATAATATTGCATAAAATGGAATAGAATTGAATAGAATAGAAACATACAATATATTTTAGCTATTATGAAATGTTATGTGTAAAAATATTAGATGTATTTATTTTATATATTTTAAAATATCCTAAAATATGCAAGGCAAATAATGGAATAGAATGGAATAGACTAGACTAGACTAGAATACAAAAATGCAATAGTAATTATGATGTTTTGCTTCTAGATTCTAACATTTCATATGACTAAAACAATGTATATTTTGAGGTTTCTTCCTGGGGTATCTAATAATATTCAAGTTATTTTTGGCCATTTTTTTAAGTTACTACATAGCTATAGTTTGTTTACATATTCTACATCACATGTATCATAATACTTTGATATCGGAATGAATCCCAAAGTACCTAATAGCCTACTTTTTATATATATTTCGCTTGCTGTGTAGAGCATGCAGCTTTGTTATTCCTAAAGAGAGCGTTCCTGCGTTGTGATGGTCGTATAGATGTAACGTTAGTGGTCCTTCTTCGTCCACAAACCCTGTAGAGCTGCTCAAGGGTTTAAACATGATGTAAAACCTGAGAAAACACGGAAGCGATTCAGTGCTGGTGTATTAATAGTGAACAGGTATGATGTGATCGCACGGCGGGAGGTGATGATGGTGGTCATGTGACGCGGCTTTCGTGAAGGTGCGGGGTAAAGGTGGCACAGACACAGGGAAGAGCGCGACACTTCATACACCTCCACAGACCTCTCTCCAACCGAGTTCAAAACAAGAACACCGAAATAATGTCTATTAGCCGGAAAAACTGGTCCGCTTTGTCAACGTAAGTAAATTTAAATATACATTTAGCGTTTATTTTGTTCAGTCTGAACGGTTTTGCGTTTTCTGACAGATTGCAGAAGCGTAGGTGTTACAGTAGTGTTTATACTGACATGCTATGGCCATGTTAATTTGGAATGCAATTATTTTTTGAGTTTATTATTATTTTTGCTCATTTTAGAATTTTAGAAATTTTCAGAAATATAGTACCCAGGGCAACACGTCCAGTGTATGTAATACTGAAATGATCAGTCATTTTCATGTGCGTTTTAGACGACAGTTTTATAAATGAAATAAAAACTAAAAGTAATGGAGTCTGGACTGGACATGCAGTTAGAGTTTTTGATGCAGGTTGCATTGTTTTGACAGCTAGTGTAATGCACTCATATGGAACGTAATGTCACGCTTTCAGACTCAAGGCAGTGAATATCCTTTAACCAAAACAGAGCTTGAAAAACCAGTTATTGCACAATGAAACACTGTTTTCAAACTGAAATACAATAGTCCACCTCTGGGATATATCATCCAGACCTTTGATGGTAATGCATCTTCTCATACTTTCAAAAAGACTGACAGGATGGATTTCAGTAGTCAGTAGCTCAAAACATCCCTGCCATTTCTTTTCTTCTGCCTCCATGTAAACAGAGTTTTAAATTGGTCCAATAAAAGTTTAAATCAAATGCTTTTTGTAATGTTTCACAGAAATCGAAAGTAGCTGTAGCCAAAAGTTCCAATGTTTTTAAAGCTTTCAAGCAGTATGAGCAAAACACTTTGGGAATGCAACAGAATAAGACAATATGCCTTATGTTTATATGATTTTAAATGCTTGATCTTCAGGCTGGCTCGACAGTGGACAATGGAGGATGAGGAAGAGATAGAGAGAGAGAAGAGGAGGAAGACAAGGGAGCCTGCAGCAGACACGGATGAAAGTCCCAATGAAGAGACCAAACCACAAACCAGTAGGTGCGAGAACTAAATTACAGAGAAAACACAACTTTAGACAAGATTAATGGCGTATTTATGCTCTCCCTTTCCACTTGAAATTGCTTAAGAGCTGTAATTGCTTCAAATTGGTAAGACAGTGATATATATCAAATTTAATGCAAATGTTGGGTTAAATATTTGCATGAAGCAATTGACCTTATAGAACAGGAGGATGAGCGCTTCAGAGTGCTTTAGATAAAGGTTTATGGTATCATAAAAGTGAATATGGATCTGCTTGTAATGATGTAATTTGATCTTGTAATACCATATTTGCACTGTCCCTGTTCTTAAGAAAAACAGTTTGCTCAAAAATGAAGGTGTTTTTTGGGAAACAAGTTTACAACAACAGTTTCATGATGTAGCAGAATGTCTCCCAGTGGCATAAATGGATTATGAATCTATCAAAGTACAAAGACGACTGAATTCTGACCCCCATGGAGGGACACAAGAAAAAGATCATGTCAATTTGGTAGTGATGTTATTTCATTGGGTTTCATTTGAATTGAATGTGCACAGCTTACTTCAAATCTTAAAAGGATAGTTCACCAAAAATGAACATTCTGTCATTAATTACTCACTCCAAATATGTAAGACCTTCGTTCATCTGCAGAACACAAATTGAGATATATTTTCAGAAAGCTCTCGAATTTCATCAAAACAAAGATGAATGAAGGTCTCACAGATTTGGAACGACATGAGGGTAAGTTACTAATGACAAAATTTTCATTTTTGGGTGAACTAACCATTTAAATGCGTTCTTTTAAAGTATATTATTTCTGCTAAACAAGGTTTTATCCCCTCAAAGTCTTAAAGCTAGTATGAATGCATGAAATGAATGTTAAAAAGCCAACATGACATAATATAAACACGCTAATATAATTATAATATATATTAGCTATAATATAATTTCCAGTTTAAGCGGGCCTGCTGAAGCTGACGACTCCAGTGGCGACTCCGGTGGTGGTGTGGCCCAGCTGCAGATGGACTTTGTGGAGATGTTGCGAGTCCGTGATGAACGGCGGAGGAATAGGCATGTTGAAACCTTGAGGAAGAATAAGGGGGAAGATGATGGTAGTGGAGAGGGCGGCCCGAATGAGGAGCCCCGACTGGAGCTGCTGGGGGAACAGCAGGACGAGGAGCTCTTCAAGAACGTTCAGCGCTGTGTGGAGACCTTCATGTCATCAGAACCTCCAACTGACTCCAGAGACTCAGAGACACATGAGAAGGTAGGAAGACATGGGTTCTCAAAGTACAGTAGTTCTTCTACAGTGATGTGAGGCGTTTAGAGAATGTTCTCAGTAAATGTGTTCTGAGAAGTTTGTGATTACTAAAACAGTAGATGTGTTTCAAAACAGCTAAGCTTCAGACCATATATCATTTTTGTCATCAGCCGATAGCTGTGGTCAATTGGCCAACAGGTTCTCAACTGTTTTGACATCAATTGCCGACAACAATATTTCCCAACCCTGTTTTTGGAAGCACTCCAGCACTACACATTTTCAGACTTGACCTAATCAAAACAAACACGAATCAACTCATCAGCTCATTAGTAGAGACTCCAAAACATGAAATGGATGGGTCAAATAAGAGAGAGAGAGAGAGAGAGCCAAACTGTGCACTGTGCAAGACTGGGAAACACCAGTCCACAACAATATTTGAAAGCCAGACACTCCGAGTTTTTAGGGTATCTGCAGGATTTTTAAACTGAAATTTCAAGACTTTCTCCCCAAGTTTTACAGATAAGGCTTAAGCCTAATCCCAGACTAAACTGTAAGTCTGAGCTGTTTCAATTGAAAGAAACTTGCACTGACTGATCTTAAAATATATCGTTTTGATTAAAATATATTGTTTTGATTATTATAATGCATTATCTTCTTGTCATTCCACCAGTTCACTTTTACAACTCTGTGTGTTTTTAGTGTAAAAACATGGGTTGCTTTTCACATTGGTCTGAGCAAAAACAGCAGTCTTATTGAAAATGCACATTCATTCTTTGCCAGCAGGTGGTGCTTTGAGAACGGCAGAAATATAGCGATTTTTCCAGTAACTGCAGTACATAAAGCAGCAAAGCACCTTGAGACTTTGAAATTGCAATTCTCATCTTTCCGTCACCAAATTTAAGAAAATTATAATTAAGACTTTCTTGAACCATTTAAGACTTTTTATGGCCTTAAACTTGATACGTTTGATTCAGTTTGATTCAATACAACTAAATTTGATTTAATACAACTAAATTTTAAAAAAAAATCACATATTTAAAACCAGGCTACGTCGTTTATTTGGGTTTTCTGTGACTGTGGGAACCTTCTTCCAAAAAAAAATAAAAAATGTTATTGAGAAGGTTAATTACAATAAAACATATTTGAGTTATTTAAACTTATTTTGATACATGTTTTGTCTTATTTTAATTAATTTTAAGTCATCTTAGAAGCTTGGTCCCCTGGTTGAGAACCAATATATAATCAGCCATTACTCCAGTCTTCAGTGTCACATTCAAATATGCTTTTTTGAATGTTGCTTAATATATATATATATATTTTTGGAACCTGTGATTCTTTTTTCAGGATTCTTTGATAAATAAAAAGTTATATTATAGTATATATATATATATATATATATATATATAAAACATCTTATTTTAAGGGAAATAAAAAAGTTTCTTTGAGATTTCAGGATGGACTTCTTTTTGTCTTTGAGTAGATATTCAAGACAAATAATTATATTTAATAAAGTACAGAACCTATGGGAAACTGTTCCACCCACTATCTGCATTTGCTTTGAAATTTCTATGCTTGTTAGTGTATCACTGCAGGCTTAACAACATGTTAACATTAGACTACTGGAATTAATGTGCAGTGCCATAGATTGTTACTTATAGTTGTACTATTGGGCTTGGTAAGGTTTGGCGTTTGTTCTTTCCCATTATGCCAATTATGAGTAAGTTCTTTAAATACACCACTTAAAACCTTTGTATGTTTTGGCATGGCATATTCTTTGCAAAGGTTGCAACCTGAACTGGGATCTTGTTTTTTGATCAGGTTATGCATCAGTTCTCACGGCAGGGGAACATTAATCTTGCAAATGACATAGTAGCATTACCCATTAGGTGCTATATATAGTAGGACAGTGAGAGTGAAGCAGTCAGGTCGTATCGATGGTAGTCAATAAGACAGCAGTGTCTCATTGTGTTTGTTATTGACAGACATGTTGTCTAAGTTTAAATGAACTTACTAGATGAACTTGTTTTGCAGTGGTTTAATTATAAAATCCTCTCCTCTCTGTTACCTCCGTTGTTTGTAAGTTGTCACTTCTGCACAGTGTAAATCTGACAAGTTTTGTCATGTGGTTAGGGGTCAGAGGTCATTTCTGAAGTTGCCTCTTGTTACCACCCGTAGAGTGTGTAATTAATCATCTACAGGGTTAAGAGAAAGAGCTGCGGGAGGCCCAGTCTCCCTTACACACACCTACAGGGCCTCGACCTGAAAGAACATTAAGTCATTTGACCCACTTCTGAAGTGTGCCGTCACTTCCGTGAAAGCTTTATAAACAAAGTGAATTCTCACCTAGTGCAACCTGTAACCAAACGCACAACAATGCTCCTTAAAATGCTCCTTTTAATAAAACTGGAGTATTTCACTGTAATTATGAATCTGTAGTTTGAATTATTTATGTTTGTTCAAAGCAATGTTATCAGCATCTCCTTTACAGAGTCACATTATATCTTATATGTGACCCTTCACCACAAAACCAGTCAGAAAATCTGGAATCTGAGGGTGAAAAAAACAAAACAAAATCTAAATATTGAGAAAATCGCCTTTGTCCAAGTGAAGTTCTTAGCAGTGCATATTACTAATCAAAAATGTCTTCATGGAACATGAATATCCTAATGATTTTTGGCATAAAAGGAAATAAATTGATCATTTTGACCCATACAATGTATTTTAGGCTTTACCCGTGCTACTTAAGACTCTTAAGAATCTACTTAAGAATCTCTTAACACAGTACAAAGGTTAGATTTTTTTATTTTTAGGACAGATTAAATTGTTCAGAAGTGACAGTAAAGACATAAAATAGTAATATAATAGCAATATAATGCATAATGATATATAATAGTAATATAATACATATAATGTTGATTAAGATTTTTATTTCATATAAATGCTGTTCATAAAAGGATCATGTGACACTCAAGACTGGTGTTATGATGCTGAAAATTCAGGAATAAATGATATTTTAACATTAAAATAGAAAACTGTTATTATTTCATCATATTATTATTGATATTTCACAATATTACTGTTTTTACTGTATTTTTGAACAAATAATCCAGTCTTGGTGAGCATGGGAGACCTCAAACTTATCAGAATGTAGTTATTTTTGTTGGAAAATCATTGTAAAAGTTTAATATTGGTTAATATGTTATTATTCGGTGTTAATATTTAATATATATACTCAATAACCTTGTGTTAATGCCTATATCAGCATAATCCAATGAATAAAAAAGCTGTACTTATTGTAAGTTATTTACATAGATTTTTTTTTCTCTTTTGAAGTAGAACTTGATGGACACAAACCAAAAGATAAGATTATATTGAATGAATGATAAAGTCTGGCAATAGTGCAAAAACATCTTCCTATTAGGTAACATATGAGTTAAAAACGAACACTTGACAGCGGCGTAAGTGATACATTTTCCGATATTGATGCAAAATCCTGTGCTGCATGGTAATCACAAACAACTCAACTCTAGTAATAAGTTTTTTAATGTTGACATTTTCATCACAAAGCCATCCTGCACACACCAGTGAACACATTTCTAGCATCACATCATACTGCCCAGCTCATTTTCACTGACATCAATTGGTCTTTTTGTCTTTTTATAGCAAGAAAATGGAGGCACGAATCAAGACTCAACATCGACAAACTCCCAAGCTCCATCAAAAGCATCCCGAAAGTTTGTGAGGTATTTACATTTCTACCCATTATAAATATTTGAATTAGAGTGTGCGTCTTCTATTATGTCTCTCACTGGAAACATTGATCTGTTTGCAGTTCTGCTCACTGTGATAATCTTTGTCCTGCTTAAATTATGTCAATCTGTTGTTCTCTTTGATCAGCTCTCTCTCCGTCTCCTTTGATATGAGTCCCTCATCACCCTCAGCCGTCAGCAGACTGGTTTCTCCTCTGAGCCCCAAGTCTCCACCCCTTCAGTCTCCGAGGGCGGAGTCACCACGCAGTCCCACCAACTCCGGCTCTATGAGCCCCACATCTAATGAAGACACAGAGGTGAGACAGCCAGATTCACACTAACAGCACTACCGTTTGTTCAGTATAGTTTCGGTTGCACTTTATTTTGTAGTACATGTACTTACAGTTCACTGGTTGGGACACAAATTTGTATAATGACATGGGTATGACAGAGGTATTACAGTGTGAAGGTGGTTTATGAGGACTGTAATTCAAAAGGCTTAAAAACATACTAAATGGTGTTTTTTTTTTTTTTTTTTTTTAATCTAAAAATGCAAGTTTGTACAGTATAAAAACCATTACGCCTATAGAGAAAAACAAGGAATACCAACATGTGTGTACTTAACTGAGAAAGTACTGAATAATAAGAGGTGACTACATGAGTTAGAGTAGATTTAGGGGGAATTTCATGGTTAGTACCTTAGAAAACAAGTACATAGTATGTACATGCGAAACAGGAGTGTAAAATAGAGTGCCTCCATAGTTTCTGTACAAACTGTTGTACTATGGTGATATACCATGGTACTTTGACATGTATATGTACCAGTAGCATTTATTTAGTACTTCAAAGAATAGTATAATATTACCAATGTACTGAAGTAGAGTGATATTAGAGCTCCCTCTAGGGGAATATCGATGCTATGACATTTACTGTTATACTTGTGTCCGAAAAAGGAGGAGATTTTTACAGATATGATAAATGATATAGAGGACCATACACATTGATAAAAAAGGATTTCGTTTATCAGTTTTCATCTGAAAATTGCTAGTAAATTTTACAATTAATTGCAAATAAATGGCATTGAATTAAATGTGAAATTTTGGAGTAGAAAGACTAAAATAGTATTTTCTTATAAAATACTCTCTAGTAATATTTGTTTTATTTACAGCCACAAAAAGACATTTTTACAGTGTACACTAAAAGAAAAAAAATATTATTTGTGAAATTAACAGCAATGTATAAGTGAAAGTTTTAAATAAATGGCAAATTACACATTGAAGTAACATGACATTTTAGAACAAAGACTGAAATAGTATTTATTTATTTATTTTTTAATAAAATACTCTCTAGTAATATTAGCTTTTTTGCAGCTTTAAACAGACAAAAAATACAAAGATTTTGTCATTATTTGTGAAATTTACTAGCAATGTCTGAGTGAAAGTTTTAAATAAACGGCAAACAACACATTGAAGTAACATGACATTTTGGTGCAGAAAAACTGAAATAGTGTTTTATTATTTTATTTTTTTAAATAAAATACTCTTTAGATATACATTTTTATTTACAGCTACAAAAAGACATTTTTTACAGCGTACACTAAAAGAAAAAACAATATTATTTGTGAAATTAACAGCAATGTATAAGTGAAAGTTTTAAATAAATGGCAAATTACACATTGAAATAACATGACATTTTGGAACGAAGAATGAAATAGTTTTACTTTATTTATTTATTTTTTAATAAAATACTTTCTAGTAATATTAGCTATATTTGCAGCTTTAAACAGGCAAAAAATACAAAAATTTTGTAATTATTTGTGAAATTTACAAGCAATTTCTGAGTGAAAGTTTTAAATAAAAAGCAAATAACACATTGAAGTAACATGACATTTTGGTGCAGAAAAACTGAAATTGTATTTGTTTTTTTTTTTGTTTTGTTTTTTTAAATAAAATAATCTTTAGATATACATTTTTATTTACAGCTACAAAAATACATTTTTTACAACAAATAACATGAAACGTAGAATTTTATATATAGTCCAAAACTGTATAGTCCAAAAATATTTTTTTACAGTGTACAGCACTGAAAGAAAGAAAAACTTTTTTTTTTGTAATTATTTATGAAATTTACCAGCAATTTCTTAGTGAAAGTTTTAAATAAATGACAAATAACACATTGAAATAACATGACATTATAGACGTTTTTTAATATAAAATACTCTCGTAATATTTGTTTTATGTAGAGCTATATATATATGATAGATATTTCTGAGTTAAAGTTTTACATAAACAGCAAATAACATGACAAGCAGAAATAACATGGCATTTTGGAGCAGAAAGACTAAAATAGTATTTTTGTTTTAAACATGAACCAGTAATCTGTTTTATTTACAACTTTTCTTTCTTATTTTCTTTATTTAATTTATTTTCTTTTTTCCATTTATTTATTTATTTATTTATTTATATTTTTTAAAAAGGGGGTGTAGTGCTGATCAGCAATTTCTGAGTTAAAGTTTTAAATAAACAGCAAGTAAATCATTGAATTAAATATGAAATTTTGAAGGGTAAAGACTTAAATAACCTTTGTTTCATTTCCAACGTCTAAGTCATTTTCTTACAGTGTACAAAAAAGAACCGAAATTGATTTGAAACAATTTCTAGAAATGACTGCACCCAGAAATTACTAGTAAAACTCACAAATAATTGCAAAGAAATGTAAGCAACACACTAAATTAAATCTGAAATCTTGTTTAAATATTGTTGTAATTTCTCTAAAGCTCCTTAATCCCATTTTGTACACATACTTCTGTTATTTACAGAAATTACAACCACATTCTGCAATTGAATTAACTCCAAAATAATTTGAGTTAATTTCAGAGGTCTAAAAAAGGCATTTAATCATTTATTGACTGATTAATTATGCATTTTCTTACAGTTTCTTTTCTTCCTGCCTTATTTTATTTGCATGTGTGCACAGAGACATGAAAATGGGTCACCGAGCACTTCCGAAGCAGCTGCGAAACCCACGTTCACACGACAGAGCTCCAGAACGCTGTCCTTCAGGGTAAAACTCTCATTTGGCTATATAAATACACCAGCTAATTAAGTATGAGAGGCAATATGTTACATAATACACTGTCAACATTTGCATTTCATCTGGACAGTACAGCGAGTCACTATCCTGTCAAATTTGCTTGTGTCAATGCCCTTCAAGTGCTACGTCACATACAGCTTTCATTATTTATGTCAGGACTCATTTGTTAAATATTTGACTAACTCAACACAAACACAGACAGACAGTACTGCTTTATGCCTCAGTGTCATTATTCGTTTCAGATGATGAAGAAGAAGGAGGAAGAAAACATGCCGTTGCAGAGAAGGTACTGATCAACACCAACTTAATTTTTTTAAGTATTACCTTTGTTAAAAAGAAGCATGATTAGTTGTATTAAATGTGCACTTGCATTTTAAAAACTTAAACTTGCAGGTAATATAATAGTAATGAAATATAAAGCCACTTAAGTGCATTTAAAGAGAGTTTACTTTTTATGACTGTTTCTTAACACACTTAAGTACACTTCTAAATATGCAGTTTGTCAAATTAAAAGTTTTAGATTGAATATACATTTTAAATCATTGTTTGCACTTATTTTGGTGTGTTGACTTACATACTAAAGCACATGTAAAGTACTTAATTATAATTTTAACTGTAGTGTGTTATTCAATATTGACATTTTAAAGCTAGTTAACAGACAAGGTCATATATTTTAAATCTTTAATGTGGCAAACTCATAATTACAAATGTGCAATTTTAAATAGATTTAAATACACAACATGCAAGTTTCAACAGAAAATTAATATAACTATTACCATAAATGCTTGCCAGTATATTTGCCATTAAATTTTAACCTTATTTCTAAAACAAAGTGAAATTATATATAAAAATGTACTTAAGTCTTGCTTAAGTAAGTTTATGAAATACACTTTAAAGTTCAGTTAACTGAATGAACTATACATTTAAACTACAGTACATTTTCATTTAATTGCAAATGACATGCAATTTAATTTAACAATTGTTTACAATTCATATTTAACATTAGACTACGTTCTGCTGACTAAAACAGTTACATCCTCAATAAATATTCTCTTGTAGTTTTGCATTTTAAATACAATGAATGACCTAAAGAAAATGATTATTTTTCTGAATATAGTAACTGTGTGTGTGTGTGTGTATGTATATATATATATAATTGTGCATTGTTAGCAGATAATTAAAATGTACAATTTTTATTAAAAATGTATTAGTATATGTAGAAATTAACATTTTAAGATTAAAAGATGCTGATGCATGCTGTAGAAGTATTGCTCATTGTTAGTTTGTACTGTAAAATATTGCATTAACTAACAGACACAACCTTATTGTAGAATTTTACCCCAAACACAATAGCAGATTCACTCTTAATATAATTATTTTAATAGTTATTGTATATGAATCATAACTGTGTAGATTTTATCTTATGACATTGCTTATTTCAAAATATACAGTGAAGAGTTACAACAGTCTGTATTGACTTTACTTCTATTAATGTCCAATCTCATCCACAGTGCAAGTGTACGGATTGCAGCGAAGAGTTTTGAATCCAATAAGGTAAAGCTGTTAAACACGAACACCTCAGACTCAGTCCAGTCTCAGTCTCACATTGATGAACTCTCAAGCTTATTCTGGATGTTCTGGTCCACAGAGCTCCAACCAAGAGGAGGAGCAGCAGCAGACCCCATTTCAGAGAAAGTGAGTGCGTCTGTATTGCTTTATATACAGTGAGCTATTCATTTTTGTTTTAGCAGCAGTGAAATGAGGGTGTGTTGAATTAACTGCTGTCTGTGCTGTTTCACAAGCTCTCGACAGAGGTTATCATCTCGCTCCATTCAGGAGAAAATGGAACGACTGGCTCAAGCCTCACAGGTCTGAATCTCCACAAACTTTATCTGAATTTACAAAAAAGCACTTTTATGCACTTTGTCTCATAATCTTAAAAAAAACCCCAATATAGTCAAGTCACTTATTTATATAGCGCTTTATACAATACAGATTGTGTAAAAGCCGCTTTACAGTATCAGTCAGGAAAATGGTGTGTCAATAATGTAAGAGGACGATAGTAAACACTCAACTTTTCAGTTAAAGTCAGTTCATCATTGATTCAGTGATTTCTAGTTCAAATAGTGTCTGTGCAATCAGCATTACAGATAAATGCATTTTTACTGTTATTGTTATGTCTGAATTCATGCATCAGAAATTGAGGTCTAAATAGGTCTTACAGAAGAAGTCCACTTCCAAAACAAAGATTCACATATTATGCACTCACCCCCTTGTCATCCAAGATGTTCATGTCTATGTTCATGTCATATAATGGACTGATATGGTGCCCCGATTTTGAACTTCCAAAATGCAGTTTAAATGCGGCTTCAAACGATCCCAAATGCGGTAGTAAACAAATGGTTATTTTCATTAAAAAAATACAATTTAAATACTTTTTAATCTTAAACGCTCGTCTTAAACGCTCCTTTCTCTCCCTGAACTCTGTGTATTATGGTTCAAGACAGTTAGGGGATGTTGAAAAATTGTATTTCTTCTCCCAACTTCAAAAAACATTTCAAAATCATCCTACATTGCTGCAGAAGTACCGACACAGTCTTTGCAAAGCGAACATGCAAAGAAGATCAAACACCCTTAACAAAAAAGGTAAAACAGTGATATAGGACGATTTTGAAGTTAAGACGGAAAATGAGATGGGAGTTTTTCGACATACACTAACTGTCATGAACCGCAAAAAACCAGTCCAAGTCCAGGCAGAATAAGACAAGATGAGCGGTTGACATTAAAAAGTATATAAACTGTATTATTTTTATGAAAATAACCGATACGCTAGATAAGATCCTTCTTTCTCATTTAGGATCGTTCGAAGCCGCATTTAAACTGCTTTTTGGAAGTTCAAAATCGGGGCACCATATCAGTCCATTATATGGAGAAAAATCCTGAAATGCTTTCCTCAAAAAACATAATTTCTTTACGACTGAAGAAAGAAAGACATGAACATCTTGGATGACAAGGGGGTGAGTACATTATATGTGAATCTTTGTTTTGGAAGTGGACTTCTCCTTTAAACTGCAGGAGAATGTTTTAAATTCAAAGTCATGCCCCAGTGAAAAATAAATATAGTATAATGTATTTAAAATATATTTATTTCATGCTAAGTATATTACAAATACATTTACATATTATGTACTTAATAAATATACTCTGGTGTACTTTTGGTATTGAACTTGTATACTTAAAGTCTGCAAAATTGTAACAACTAATTATGTACTTACTGCAGTTTAACTGTGTGGAAGTAGTGCTGAAGTCAAACTAATCCTATACTGACGTATATTTGATGGTGCTGAAGTGGAACTATTGCAAGTGTAGTCAAAAACTCATAAATCCAAGGCACTCGAATACTGTGGAATATAAAAAGCCTTTATTCGCAAGGCTTTGAAGTTTTAAAACCAACACATGTGCACACCAATGCGTTGCGGCTAACTCACCTTCATAAGGGTAACAAAACTTTAAAGCATTATGAAAAGGCTTTTTATATTCCACAGTATTCGAGTGCCTTGGATTTATGAGTTTTTGACTTTACAACTTTACAAAGGAATCCTGCATCCAAAGAGCACCGATTTATTTTTACACCCCAGTAGCAGTTTTTTGCAAGTATACTTTAAATATCTTGCATTTAAAGACTGATAGTATTTACAGATCGGACAATAGTTATCAATAGTGTCAATAAAACACATTTTAGGCTTAATATTAAACAATGTGCATTGTGTGCTAGTACTCTAAATAAAGTTTCTAATTTTTACAGTAGTTTTTCCTTCAGTCTCGAGTGATATGCCAGTAAATATGTTAATAGATTTGAACTATCCTTAGTATGGAATAAATGTATTTTAAATTACGTTTTTACTAGGGTGGTATACAATGTTGAATGCACTGCAAAACAAAACAAACAAAAAAAAGAATAACATCCCTAAATCAAGATATATTTACTCAGGATGCAAACTGAAGATATAAAGTCCTGTTTTCTGAAAAACTGAACAAGATTTAATTAGTCTATGGTCAAAAAACAAATATCTGTGTGTGGGTATTAAAAACGGTTTTCCCTTTGAATTAAGTAGATTCTTTCTGAGCCCACTAGCAGATTTTTGTTCTTGTTTTAATCATAATCTCACTTTATTTTGAATCTTAAGTAAATGTATATTGTTTTAACAAAGTTTGGACAAAAAATACAGAGGAAGAACACTTTTTTTGCAGTGTGATCAGAAAGTACAGGTAAATATATTTTCATATTCCAGTGGTTGGGAGCAGAGCTACTCAAGTCATCAGCTTTTGCTTTTGCTTTGTTTTTTTTTTTTTGTTTTTTTAGATCTGTTGGATGTTGTATTTTCAATTTAGAGACCATACTGACATATTCAATTCAGTTTATATTGTCTTTAGTTGCTCTTAAAAAGTCTTACGTTTACTTTCATAAAACCTGCAAAAACCCTGAAACTGATATTTAACAGGAAATTAACCTAGCATAAAAATGTTGCTAGTTTTAAAACATATCAAATGTCTGTATGCCACTTAAAATAGTTTATCAATTTACTGTAATTTTAATAATAATTTCATATTACACAGTTTTAGTTATGTCCCAGATGTTTTAATATTGTTGCAATCAGTAAGAAATAAAATAGATAATGTAATATTCATTTTAAATAAAATGTATTTATTTATTTTTCAGGTTCGCCCAAAAATTAAAATTCTGTAATTAATTACTCAACTTGTTGTTTCAAACTTATAAGACCTTTGTTCATCTTCAGAATACAAATTAAGATATTTTTGATGAAATCCGAGAGCTTTTTGACCCTGCATAGACAGCAACGCAACTGACCCAGAAAAGTTGAAAATTGAGTGCTTTAACAAAAGAAAATTGTTAAAGCAGATGTGTTATGAAGCTATAAGATTGTTTTTTGAACATGGTAGTTGCATTTCTGTCTGTGCAGGATCACAAGTCTCTCGGATTTCATCAAAAATATCTTAATTTGTGAACCACCAAAGCGCCAAATATTGCTGAATGTAACACAAACACAAATCGTGCTTGAGAAATGTATTTTGCGGTTGTTTCCAACTTTTAGAAATGGGAAGTATCCAAATCCCCACTGGTGCACAAGACTGTGTGTTTAGCAGATGAGGTGTCAAGAAAGAGGGAGCTGTTTGAGAAAGAACAGGAAGGATCTGACAAAAGCCATGTGTTCTCCAAACAGGTGAGGATCTTTACAGTGTCTTGAAAATGGGTTATTTATTCACTTGTTTGAGCTCATCTTAACTGGCTGTTCAATCATTTAAGATCGTTTACTTTGTTTCAGGATTTTCGCAGCTTTTCTTCAGGAATCTCTGATCGGATTAATCGCTTTGTTCAGAAGAAAACATTTACCGTGTCATCACCATCATCTCACAGCCCTTCGGTAAGTGCTGCATTATGCAAAGTGTAATTATTATCTCACTGGAATTCACAGGAACTGCACAGTAACACACAGAGAAAGGAAATCATGAGTAGGTACCCATAAAAAAAAAAATGGTGTGAAGCTTCTCTTGATGTCCAGGAAGGTTCCTCATCTTCATTAGTTCACCGAACACTGTTTTTCTCCAGGCTTTGGCTTGGTGGCAGTATTACACTTCACACCGAGTCCATTTCATTCACTTACTTGACCTTGTTAGTCATCACACAAGTATGTGTCATGTACGTTGTTGGAGTAATTATTAGTGTCTTTGAAATGACAGGTTTGAGCCAACATTTATGTAATAAGTCTATGTCATGACACGTGGCCTCCACATATCCTCAAACAACCTTTTCCACCCCCCCCAAATAGATGTTTTCAACAAGCAATCATTTACAAAGCTATAAATTACATTCTTTTTTTCCCACAGTAAACATGCTGCCATTTCAACAGTATTTCATGTGGTATTTTTTGAATGCAGTCAATGCAGTCAACTACATTTCTCATAAAGAAACATCCCCAATTTAAAATAAAAATAGGCTAACTGTATTTTAAATAAACAAAAAGAATCCTATTTTAGGACCATTTATATTTTTGATAGTATTAGTATTTACAAATATTTCTGCATTACTTAAAAGCCATAAATCTGGTTTCATTTTATTTTTGCAATATATAAATCCATATTTATTTTCTTTCTTTTTTTTTTTAAAAAGAAAGAAAGAAATATCCACCCATTTACAGTTGAAGCCAGTGTCCATACACCTTGCAGAATCTGCAAAATGTTAATTATTTTACCAAAATAAGGAGCGTCATACAAAATCCATGTTATTTTTTATTTACTACTGACCTGAATAAGATATTTTACATAAAAGACATTTACATATATTCCACAAGAGAAAATATGAGTTGAATTTATAAAAAAGACCATACACTTCTTAATACTGTTTTTACCTGAATGATCCACAGCTGGGTTTTTTTGTTTAGTGATAGTTGTTCATGAGTCCATTGTTTGTCTTGAACAGTTAAACTGTCTGCTGTTCTTCAGAAACATAATTCAGATCCCACAAATGATTTGTTTTTTTAGCATTTTCGTGAATTTGAACCCTTTCCAACGACTGTATGATTTTGAGATCCATCTTTTTACACTGTGGACAACTGAGGGACTCATATGCAACTATTACAGAAGGTTCAAACACTCACTGATGCTTCAGAAGGAAACACAATGCATTAAGAGCCGGGGGGTGAAAACATTTGGAATTTGAGGATCAGGGTAAATTTCACTTATTTTGTCCTCTGGGAAACATGTAAGTATCTTCTGTAGCTTCTGAAGTGCAGTACTAAATGAAAAAAGTATGATGTTTAGGCAAAGCAAGAAAAATGTACACATCTTCATTCTGTTCAAAAGTTTTCACCCCCGGCTCCTAATGCATGTTTTTTCCTTCTGAAGCATCAGTGAGTGTTTGAACCTTCTGTAATAGTTGCATATGAGTCAATCAGTTGTACTCAGTGTGAAAAGATGGATCTCAAAATCATACAGTCATTGTTGGAAAAGGTTTAAATACACTAAAATGTTGAAAAAACAGAATTTGTGGGACCTGCTTTGTGGGAGCATTCAGGTACCAACACAGTATTAAGAATCAACAGTGTAATTTTTATAAATTCAACTATTATTTTCTCTTGTGGACTATATGTAAATGTCTTTAATGTAAAATGTCTTAATCAGGTCAGTACTAAATAAATAATAACATGCATTTTGTGTGTTCCCTCTTATTTTGGTAAAATAATTAACATTTTGCATATTCTGCAAGGTGTATGTAAACTTTTGACTTCAACTGTATATTGCAGTCTAAATCTGTGGCGCTGATGGCTTGTTCTGTCACATTGGTGTTTCAGCTTGTAATGCGTAAAACTCTGCCAAACTTAGTTAAAAGCTTAAAATATGGAATGCCGAACAATGTCCTTTTTCATAACTCATTTGTTTATGCTCAGGATCTGAGACATGTGAACATCTCCATTAAGAAGAGTTTGTTTGAAAGAGGACAAGACCAGGACCAAAAGTGACTCTCTCATGGATAAAGACAAAGTAAGGTGATTGTCTGACCCTAATTTTTTTTTAATGACAATAATAAATGTTTTCATTTTAACAATTCACTTTATTCCACATTACAGGTTTAATGAGATTCATTTGATGATGCATCTCTGAAGATTTTGAAGGAAGTTTGATCGACTCTTTCAGACAGTCAGTGCCAAGCATTGTCTCTAAACTCTTTTGCGTTCTGCTTCTTTACGTTGGCTAATTCCTCAGCACTTTTTAGGCGTCATACTAATTTACATTATTTGGGTTAAATTCAAGGCTTACGTTATTGAGAATACATGTACTTATGGATTGTGGAAACTGTATTACAGGGTAACACAGACGGTGAACATCACAGGTTTTATCTGACAGCAGGAATACGTTGTGTCGGTGCCAGACACACCTATGTCTTGTAGTTTGATATATGCGCTATTGATAAGCATGTTATTAAGAGCCACAGCCATAACTAGGACAAGGTATAACTGTAAAATCATGAATGTCTGTTTCAATGAACCTACTGGAAATAAGCTTGATGATTCATGATAATGAAGCTAGAATCATATGCTGAAGCTGACCTATGCTCTCGCTGCTGTTGTTTCAACTTGCCGGAGACAAGGAAATGTAATTTAGACAGCAAAATGTGTCCTATCAAGCCTTATGCAAAGTGACTTCAGTTCATTCCAGTTCAACTAAAGCCTACGTTTCCTTTGTTTTAGTTTTCTTTTTTTGTTGTTCTTGTTTTTTTTTTTTTTATTTGGAAAAACTGAATGCCTGTCATGTAATTATCTTTTCTGCCCCAAATGGTTATGCTGTAGATGAATAAAAATTTTATACTGGTGGTTATGTTGTCTCATGTTTTCAAATAATGCAGGTCTAAAAGGATCTGACTTTGTGAAAATAATTCATATAATTATAATAATAATAATAATAATAGATATGAATTAGTATGAATATGAATAATTGTATTTATTTTTATTAACAAAAACAATCATTTAATATTACAAGAAACAGTTTTGGGTAAGTTACTCTAAACAAGTAATGAATTACTAGTTACTAGTTCTTTAACAGTGGAATTAGATTACTGTACAAATTACTTTCTCCAAAAAGTATTTAATTACTTATTACTAATTACTTTCTAAATCCTGTATCAACCTTGACATGTTGATGATACAAGGATAGACATGAAATGGTTCTTTTAATTCCTAAAAATAAATAATAGATAGCTACATAAATTATTCTGGTTGCACTTTAGATTCAGGTCCAATTCTCACTATTTACTAACTATTAACTATGACTTCTGCCTCAATTTACTCCTAATGACAGCTTATTAATACTTTGTAAAGTAGTTGTTAAGTTTAAGAATTGGGTAGGATTTAGAATAACCAGAATAAGGCATTAATATGTGCTTTTTAAGTAATAATAAACAGCCAATATCCCAGTAATATTCATGCTAATAACCAAGTAGTTAATAGTGAGAACTGGACACTAAAGTGTTACCAATTTTCTTATTAACTCACCAAAGTATTTAAAGTGAGAAGAGTATATGAAAAAAAAAAAAAAAAACATGCATTTTAATTTTAGACTTTAAGTTTTGATGTTAATTTAGTATTGTATTTTTTTTATAACTGTTCTACAGTTTATACACAATATTAAGTTCAATTAAATAAGACGTAACTGTAATTAAATTACAGAAAAAGAGTAATTTCATACTTCACTTCAGAAGGCATTTATTAACATTTATTTATTAAAATGGGGTATTTTTTATGATGGATGGATGCACTTTATTGGACTTCAAAATCCCATTCACTGCCATTATAAAGTTTGAAAGAGCCAGAACATTTTTCTAATATATCTCTGATCGTATTCATCTGAAAGTAGAAAGTCACATCCACCTAGGATCTCTCCAGGCGTAAGCTCAAACTAACCTTGAAACTTTTTAAAATGTTACAACATGCCTCAATCAAGGATACAAACTAAACTGCACGTTTGAACGCAGTGCAATCTCAGGCTGTTGGCATGAGTGAGATGTGAAATGGTAAGTGAGTCAAATCGGTCAGAGACTAACCAGTCCCACATGTTATCAGAGGACACCTCTAAGAGACTCGTGTTGATATGGACATTAGCCATCGCCATTCTCTTCACTACAACAATGCCAGCGGCCTTTTAGGGAATGCTTGCAAGACTGTTCTCCACTTATCTCTAAGGGTAAAAATAAACACAGTGAGTGAGATGTATAACCCCCAGAAGCAGCCCCAGCCCCGATCATATAAGAATCAAGAGGAGAGGCAGAGCTCGCCTCCCGGACATTATTAACACAGCCTTTCTTCACACATCACTGCTGTATACCAGGTAAGAGTTTTATATGCTATATATTACTCATGTACTATGTACAGAAAAACGAATGTATAACAGTACAAAAATTGTTTCAATTTGGAAAAAAAAAAAAAAAAGAACTGACTTTTTAGAATGTTTAGAAAAACTAAAAAATAGAATGTTTAGAAAAACAAACAAAAAAATAGAATGTTTAGAAAACCTTTTTTTTTTTAGAAAATTTAAAAAAACAAAACAAAACATTTTGGTTCACTAATGAGTTTACGGAATTTATATTGTCTATTCTTTTAAATGTTATCTTATATGTTATATTATAATTATTTTTTAAATATATTTTTATTACAGAGTAAAAATGTCAGACAACGAAGAAGTGGAGGAGTACGAGTAAGTGTACCAGTTTATTGCTCAATTACCATCCATCTATCAGTGACAAATTTGTGACCCTGGACCACAAAACTAGTTGTAAGCAGCACAAGTATATTTGTAGCAATAGCCAACAATACATTATATGGGTCAAAATTATAGATTTTGCTTTTATGCCAAAAATCATTAGAATATTAAGTAAAGATCATGTTCCATGAATATATTTACTAAATATCCTACTGTAAATATATCAAAACGTTATTTGATTAGTAATATGTATTGCTAAAAATTGGACAACAAATTTGGACAACTTTAAAGGCAATTTTCTCAAATTTAGATTTTTTGCACCCTCAGATTTCAAATAGTTGCTCCTCAGCCAAATATTATCCTATCCTAACAAACCATACATCAATGACAAGCTTATTTATTCATCTTTCAGATGATGTATAAATCTCAGTTTCAACAAATTGACCCTTATGACTGGTTTTGTGCTCCAGGGTCACTTGTGTCTCTTACAAGATTTCTTTTCTAGTAATATTATGTGGTTTCAAATAAGAATACTGTGCATTAAGTGTATACAACAGTCACTGGCGCTATTGTTTATTTTAATAGCATCTGCTTGTCCCACTCATCTGATAAGTATATTTAATCTGAGAATTCAGGCAGCTGTTGGGAAGGTACTTGAGCTATGAGAACAATGGAAATAACAGCTCTGTTCTCTCTTGTTCTCTAGGGAGCAGGAGGGTAAGTCTTGTGTTTCATAATATTACTTTTATACTTTCACAGTAAACAAGAAAATGCTGTTTTTGTTTTAAAATAGCTCATAAATATTGACCTTAAAGCTACAGAGTTTAAAAAAAACAAAACAATGGAGTGACGCACTACATGATGGTTTATGTAAAACATACACGTTTTCAACAGCGTTACACTGATATATGAAATAGGAGATAACAATAATACAATAAGACCTTCAAAAACTACAAGCTGATCTGGTTTTAGCACTGCATGTGTTACACCTTCACAGATTCAAACAAAAATCATGTAAGTGCGGTTGCAAGATATGGTGACCCATCATGTAGATTTATGAGCGTGAAAGCTGAGCTTTTCTAGTGCGTAGCAGTTTTGTTGATTCTGCTTGTCAGCTTTCAACAAATCACACCCAAAAATGACACATATGGAATAAATAGAGCAGAAAGCTCTGAGCATCTGCATATCATTGCTAACCCATTACTGTGTTTCAGTGTGAACAGATCTGCTAGCTTCCATCTTTGTGATGTGTTTTTGCTTGTTTACTTACCTAAACTGCATGGTGTGGTTTAGAGGTGCAAGAGGAGGAGCAGGAGGAGCAGCATGAGGAGGTGCAGGAGGAGGAGCAGCATGATGAAGGTAGTTACTGCTTGTCTGCTAAAGGCAAAGGGCACAAGCCATTCACTAATACTAAAGTGTAACATGGTAGCTTGGTTATACTATATTTTTAGATACGTACTGTGGTATTCTGTAAATAACATGAAACATCAATGAAAATCATGATGAAAATCAAAATCATTCTTAAGGTGTATTTAAACAATTTTGAAAAAGAGAGCTGCTGTTTTGAGGTTGCAAAATGTAATAGGCCTAACCGCAGATATGTTAAGACCAGCAGATATCGCCTAAAGGGATAGTTCACCTATTCATGAAAAATCTGTCATTAATGACTCACCCTCATGATGTTCCAAACCCGTAAGACCCTCACTCATCTTCAGAGCACAAATAAAGATATTCTTGATGAAATCCGAGAGCTTTTTGACCCTGCATAGACAGTAACGCAACTGACACTTTCAAGACCCAGAAAGATAGCAAAGACATCATTAAAATAGTCCATCTGACATCAGTGCTATAACCGTAACATTATGAAGCTACAAGAATATTTCTGTGTGCAAAGAAACTAAAATAAAGACTTTATTCAACAATTTCTTCTCTTCCAATAACTGAGCGGCACGATTTCCGCAAAAGCGCGACATATGCGCCTTAATCGTGTCTTCCATGCAAGTTGAAAAATTTCAACTCGACCGGAAATTTTGTATGGCACACTGTCACACAAGCCAATAATTGAAGAGCTTATTGACATGTCCAGTTTGAAATTTCCAGTTGTATCAGAAAATGGAGGGGAGCATTACACGATGATTTTATTCATGTGAGTGACACGAAAAACATCCTGTGAGTAATCTAGACCAAAAACGCAATTAAAATATTCACTTCGCATTTGCTCAGCATAAGACTGACATGGAAGAGAAGAAATAAAGTCGTTTTTTTTCTTGCGCACAAAAAACATCCTTCATAAGCTTCGTAATAGAGGTCGACCGATATCGGATTTTACCGATAACTAGGTTGGACCACACTGGGTGATACCGATTAATCGACCGATAGTTTTTAAAATGGATACTGAACGGAAAATAAATAGTGCTCTACTATTTAAAAAAAAGTAGCCTACTGAACCATACTTTGTAAATGAATAAAAATAGTAATATTAATTATATATTGATCATTACAGTTAGTTCATTGTTCATTAATGTTAACAAAAGCAACTAAAATTTTTAAATTACGTCAGTAAATGCTGAAATTAATACACTCTAACAAGGAACAATATTTCTATTCTACAGCTTTTATCAATCTTAATGTTACAAATGGACTCATATTGTAAAGTGTCACAGTATTGAAATTGCATACATATGGATATTGTGTACTTTCACAATTTAACTGCTTCTATTCTAGAACATCTGTGGTTATCTAATCAAAATATAAAAATATGTTAATCACACAACGAGCAAAAGTGATTTCCGCCACTAGTGGCTGCTCTCGTGCTGTATAACAAAGACTATAGGGACTTTACTGTATAATGACGACCTTCTCAGCTGCTCCAGCGACGGACCCAACCCGGAAAAAAACTATTGGCTTGGATTTTTGCCGATAACTGATAGTTCCGCCAATCAACTATCAGTGCCGATTAATCGGCAAAACCGATACATCGGTCGACCTCTACTTCATAACATTACAGTTGAACCACTGATATGACATGGACTATTTAACAATACCATTACTACCTTTCTGGGCCATGAACATGTCAGTTGTGTTGCTGTCTATGCAGGGTCAGAAAGCTCTCGGATTTCATCAAAAATATTTTAATTTGTGTTCAAAAGAGGAATGAAGGTCTTACGGGTTTGGAACGACATGAAGGTGAGTAATTAATAACAGAATTGTCATGTTTGGGTAAACTTTCCTTTAAAGGTGCCGCCACATTAGCAAAATAGCAGAGAAATTTCACAGTCTAAAAAGAGAAACTGTGTATTGTCAAAAAATAGTGACGTATAAAGCACAAATCACACAGAAATAACTTTTAAATAAAGCAGCTTGCTGTTGGTCAACGCGGCAAATTCACACACCCAATTTGAATATGAGCAAAATCCGTGTGGGGAACTTTTTTTATCCCTACTCTCTTCTGCAAATTTCTCTGAGCAACAATAAATGTGACCACATCTTCGGGCTGTGCAAAAAAAGATGCGATTTATAATGCACATCTCGTCAGTAATGGCGGTTCTGTGATTAGTTGTACATCTCCATCACGTGCTGTCAGATGGAGCAGAATTTACTACACATAGCTGTATTTCACTGACAAGCTACACAATATTGATTTTATAATCAAAGGCAATACATATCTGACGATGAACGCAATATTGCAGCTCTGTGTAGTAAATGCTGCTCCATCTGACAGCACGTGATGGAGATTCACGACTAATCACAGAACTGACATTACTGACGACATGCGCATGATAATCGCATCTGATTTTCTGCACAGCCCTACCACAACTTAACAGTTATAATTAAACAAGAAGTTAAAGGTTAGCAAAATTAAGGCAGAATTTCATGGGCCAGAAAGGTCAGTATTGTAGAGATATATCAAGCACAGCTTACAATAAAGTTACGTTACATGCAGCTTTCTGTTGGTCAACGTGTTGCCAAGTCCTTTGTTTTCCTGTGGAATTGTACTACTTTTATACTATTTCCGTTGGTTATTGCGGGTTGAAGTGAAATTCCCCTCACCACCCTGAAATGTTTCAACCTAGGTAGAACCCTCTGGAAGGAGATTCTGACCATCTGGAACATGATTTTGATGAGATTTTAATAGCTTTTTCAACCCAAAATGGGCTGGAACTGGGCAACCCTGGTCAGCATGGCAAATCTGTGTGACCAACATAAAAAAAGAGTGAAATCTATGTAGGGAAGTTTTTCGACCTTACTCATTTGCTGCATTCATAAACTGAACAATGCTACATCCATAGGCAGCATATGACCACAATTTAACTAAAATGAAGAAATAAATGTAGGTTTTAGGCCTTTTTCTTCATATTTTCTTCAAATTTAGCAACTACTCGCTTGGTTATCACCACAGCGCTCTTTATTCTTCAATAACACACTCATAAATTATCAATGTGAAATGAACAACATTAACAATAGTGATCCGCATTTAGTGAGGTTTTCAAATGCTGATTGGTCAATCAGATTTGAGCACAGGAACAAATTTAAAGTATGGTATTGCCATCTGTAATAATATACTTTTCAAGGGTGGTCCGACTTCAGATATGCCGACAAACTTATATCATAGACAGTTGGGTAGAGACGTGCGTCGTATTGTTTTGTGTGAGTGTGTAACGATCTGAGAGGTTTGAGGTATGCTTTAATCTAACAAGCCTGGCACCAGTACCCATCATGCCCAGGCTGGTATATGGCTCCTTTGCCCTCGGGAATTAACTCACATCTTCCAAACAAGCTTACTCTCACACTTGTATACACGTGTTCTATTCTATTTTGAATTTTTCACTCTCTCAACTGAATTAAATTCATAAACTCAAAGGAATCGTTATGTAATTTGATACCTAATGAAGGGAAACAGATGATTCATAGTTGACGGTAACGCTAGCTAACTACACCTGTTCTTTAACTTTCACCATGTTCAGAGGCTCATGAGGAGGAAGCAGGAGAAGAGGAAGAGACCGCTCAGGAACTTGGTGAGACCCTCAGTTTGACCCCTCCAGATCACCACTGTCCGATCAAACAATTTGTAACACTAATTCTGACTCCACTACAGCTTGACCAGCAATCATAACACTTTTTAAATTAATTTAATCAAATGTTTAATTGAAGACTTTATAAAATCTACTTTGTCCAACTTCCTGCAAACGTCACATGTATTAATATTAAGGTTTAAACAAGAAGCATTATAAGCAGCATAGCTTATAACTATAGGGATTTGCTGTTTGTTTTTCATCTTCAGGTTTATCATTTGCCAACTGGTATGGCAAGCTGTTTTAGCTTAAAATGTTCTCAGCGTTACTTGTCGTAATTGCATTTTTACTAGGGATGCTCCGTCTGCCAAAATAGGCATTTTTGGTTTTCGGCCGAAAATATGAGCCGGAAAAATATCTATAACATATATGGCGCACTGCACAGCCCGGCAGCGTTCAGCACGCAGGTTTTACTCTCCTTCAGCCGTCGACACTGTGCGGTGTGATGCTTCGCTCAATATTCTGCTTAGTGAATGTGTGTTTTGCTTATTTACCATTTACTCATGCTCACCTGAAAAGCAAAGTCCGCTAAATAACATGCCGATAGGAAATTTCTATGTAGTATACTTATTCCTGTTACAGTAGTGCTACTGTGCTGTAACATGCTATAGTAGAGATGTACTGGGCAACACTTGTAAAATGACGCTATCCTGTCATCCACTGATATGCTCCCGTTATGCTAATAATAATAATAGCTCTGTAGGACTATACATTATTTGGATAATTAGTTAAAAAAAAGTTATATCTGATTATGTTGCATGGAACTAAATAAAAATAACATATTGATATTTAATATTTTTATATTTTCTGTACAGTTGCATTGTGTAATTTCAGGAAAAAAAATATATTTTATTGGCTTGTGTTTTTAAAATGTAGTATCATTAAAATTGAGTTAAATTAAAAAAAATCCTACAAACATACTTTATAGTATTGATTAAAATAGTAATTAATTCTTACAAAGCTTTTTGTTTTTGGTTTTCAACCAAGTGCATCCAGAATTTTTGGTTTTGGTTTTAGCCCAGAATTTTCATTTAGGTTAGGCTAAACGCAGCCTTATGTTTTCAATATGATTTAATTTGTGTTTAAAATGATAACAATTTAATAGAAACATTGTAAGTTACTAATGCTTACATTTCCTTAGTTATTCAAAAAGCAGCTACAGAAAACGAGCAAAGAACATTTACGTTATCAAAGAACATCATCACAGACTAGCCTAGCCTAGTCCTGCACGAGTTTATGCACTTTAAAAAACACTCCCAGTACCGTAAGTGAATACAATAGTTACATCACTATATGACGAATACATTTCTTATCCCTTATTTACACTGCACAGGTCTGTGGCGCGAATGGGGTCTGTTCCCCCCAAAACGAGTTACTGTGCCCTCCTTTTCCATCGTCTCCCATCTGTACGAGACCGATTTCGAAAGTGAAACCGAAAAAAACGCGTGCATAAGAAAGCGATTGCACGCTTTCGAGAGCGTCAGGAATTGCACATAATTACAGACTGCATGCTTCCCATCCGAAACACCCACTCCGGCTCACTGTGATTTGTGCCTTTGTGTTTATACCAGCCACCTCGTGGCAAGTTTCTGAAGCTCCCCAGAAGCGGCTCTCTGCACTGCATCACTAAAGTTAGGCGCCTAGTCTATTTTTGACAAATAATAATAATAATTGTCTTGCTATCGTTAAAAGGCATCAGCAACAGGTGATATCTCTGACTATCGTCAATACACGATACTATTGTCTATCGGCACAACCCTAATTTAGGTGCATACCTAATTATTAAGAACTATTACGAATTAAATTACAGAGCTCTATAATAAAAATTTTAATAGTAACAATTCCAATTAGCGAGCTCTCTAATTCAGTTCCCCATTCAGTCGGTCACTTCGAGTCACGTCGGTGACCGACAAATTGGGATCTCGCTTAAAGAGACCAATCTACTTTGAGTGTAAACTAAACGAGCCAATGTACATTGGCATGCGATGACTGCATCCAGCTGCCGCTGATCACAGCGCAAGTATAAATATGCAGCAGGTGCAGCGCATAGTCAGCTTTTCATTTCGGAGCCGACTGGATCGAGTAACAAGATACCGAAAGACAGAAGAACGAGTCACACTGTACCGGCTCGTGTGTTGGCGGCACGGCGCTTCAGCAGCGGTGGTCTCCTTGGTCGAGTGGTAAAAGCACACATTAGGCTGCACTACCCCCTTCTGTGTTGCTCCGGCCATCTCCCTTGTGCGCCTCAGACCTCAGAGCAGTTTTCTAAAAGAGCTTTCACGGGTGGACGTCTTTATAAAGACGCGGCGTTTAAACATGCCCTTCCACCCGTGCGCTTCTGGATGCGGTCGTTACCTGGCACCGGGTGATGGTCACGGTCACGATGGTTGCCTCACGTGTCTGGGCACTAAGCATGCTGAGGCAGCTGAGGTCGCTTCGTGCCATTCACATTCCGGACTTGCACAACCGTGCAGCTGATGAGCTGTCGCAAGCTGCGCTCCCCGGAGAATGGAGACTCCATCCCCAGTCGGTCCAGCTGATCTGGAGACGTTTCGGGGAGGCTCAGGTAGACCTGTTTGCCTCTCTAGAAACGTTGCACTGCCAGTTGTTCTGTTCCCTGACCGAGGGAACGCTCGGCACGGACGCACTGGCACACAGCTGGCCGCGGGGCCTGCGCAAGTATGCGTTTCCCCCAGTGAGCCTTCTCACACAGACATTGTGTAAGATCAGGGAGGACGAGGAGCAGGTCATCCACAAAGCTTCAGGACCTCAGACCAGCTCTTTGTCTGTTTCGGAGGGCGGCAGAAGGGGAATGCCGTCTCCAAGCAGAGGATGGCCCATTGGATAGTGGATGCCATCACCCTGGCTTACCAGGCACAGGTTGTGCCCTGCCCGCTCAGGTTGCAAGCTCACTCAACTAGAAGTGTAGCATCCTCCTGGGCGCTGGCTTGTGGCACCCCGCTGACAGATATCTGTAGAGCTGCAGGCTGGGTGACCCCTAACACGTTCGCTAGATTCTATAGCCTTCGTGTAGAGCCGGTATCCTCCTGTGTTCTCGCCTCAAATGGGTAGAAGCACTGAGTGGCCCCGGTTGGGGTCGGCTTGCAAAAACTGCTCCAGAGTGTCCATACAGTAGACCCTGTTGAGCTCCTCCGTCCCTTCGGCAGCCAGACGTAGCGGAGCGTCAGGCGTCAGGCCCTCACTCGACGAATCCATGAGAACCGGTAGAGGGCTGGGGTCCATATGAGAGACCTAAGTGGATCCCATATGTGTAAAAGTCCACGGTATAGTCTCAGAGCCCGTGTTTCCCAGCAGATCTTCTGCCATTCCAAGAAGGTTACAATCACCTCCAATCTTCCACATGTTCCTGAAAAATGAGTGATGTGTGTAAATGCTTCGAAACCTCCTACAGGAAAGGTGGGGCTTCCACACATTCCCAGTGCTCCAGCTTCACGGAAGTGGGTAGTGCTATGTTATACAGTGACTGGTATTCTTGTTGCGAGCCCAGCCTAGGCCAGGAAGCGGGCACAAGGAGCTCGCTCAGGACACTGGAGGGGACAGCAGCATTGGCTCGTTTAGGCTACACTCTAAGTAGATTGGTCTCTCTAAGCGAGATCCCAATTCGTCGGTCACCGACGTGACGTCTCCGTTCCCTCCTTCAGGGAACAAGGGTTACATACGTAACTGAGACGTTCTTACTAGTAAATATGACAAAGACCTGTCTAATTTAATTGTTACTAGTAAGAATGCAATTACAGAGCTCTATAATTCAACTGTATAATTCAACAATAAAACAACCTCAGGTTGTGTCAATCACGTTTACACACTGCCTCCGAAACTTTTGTCTGTCATTAATAAAAAAAAAAAGAATTTTGCGCATCCATAGCAAGCATTTTGAAAGGTGTTTTGACAATTCAGAGCCACCGTGACTTTCTGTGCGTGACTGCACATATGAAAGAACGAATACTAAAAGTTTGGACTGTGTGCAAGGACCTTTAGTAAGAACTAATTAAATTGTTACTAGTAATTGAATTACTATGATTAACACTGGGAATATTTTAGGATAAAATGGCTTGCCATAAACTGGCTTATTAAAACTGATCGCCAAGCCACAGAAATACCTTCTAGACTACGTAAATAGAAGGAGAAAATTTGGTCAGAGTTTTGACGAACAGCACCATCCATAATAAATCTGCAAGCAGTACCATGTTGACGTTTAATCAAAGCGTTTGTTTTTGTAAAATTTTGAATTGCACTGATAAAGTCCAAAATCATACAAATTTACAAACAAAACATTGATGAAAAAATTCAAAAGCTTTAGAAATATCTGACAAAGATTTAAAAAATAGATAAAAGCTGAGAATTTTGTATTAATTTTATCAATTTAATTGGGTGCCAATTTTATAATTTAGAAAAGACCTTTCAAGGTTCATATTTACTCACCCTCATGTTATTCTAAAACTGTATGTATTCTTTCATCAATCACTTTTACATAGTAACATTAAGCTGTTGCAGTTCTATTTTTATTATTTATTTTTCCCGTGTACATCTGTGTTTATCATTTATTGGAACTCATGACTCACACATTCGCGGATGAATCAAACATTCTGCTCTATGTATAGTTGAAGTGACGAGTGTTTGGTATGCGATGGTAATTTTTCCACCATTCTTCCATTATCAGTTTCTATTTTCATCTCCCTGTTCTCTGTGGCACTGTCAGTGCTGTTGATTACCAACTTGTAACCTTTCTTTCTTTCAGACGGTGAAGAAGATACAGAAGATGGAGGAGGTATTTGCTCTTTATTGCACTGGCTAAAGAGAGGAAACCTAAGATTTACAACTCTCAAGTAATTGTTTGAAACATGCAGAAACCTGTATTATGACACACACACCCTTCTGGATAGCTGTATCTTCAAAGCATCAGATCATACCAAATTCTCTCATGATAACATTCATTCTATCAGAAAAAGATTTCGGTTATAATCTGGTTTATGGATTTAATGACACATTTTTTATTATATGTCTAACCGTTTGCTATTGTGCAATAACTGGCATGAGAACACAAAAGGGAGATGTATGCAAATAAGGCTAAAATCAGACATGCCTGATTGATTTGCAACAGGTTATATTTTTAAAAGTAAAATGTCTTTTTGAAAATGTCTCATATAACTTTAAATAACTTCTGTTGTTTGTTTGTTTGTATGTTTGATTCTTGAGAAGAGGCTAAACCCAAATTCATGAAGTAAGTTTAGATTTATAACCAGTGATTGGTTATATGTTTTTAAAGATCAACAGTACATGATTTCATTTCATTAAAAAATTTTGAAACACCGTCAATATATTTTTCAGACCTTTTATGTTGCCGAACCTGGTGCCCCCAAAGATTCCAGATGGAGAAAGAGTTGATTTTGATGTGAGTAAAATGACAAATATTCTTTACAAATATTAATTCCTTCAATCAATCAGTCAGTCGTAGTCCAAACTTTTAAATGGCAGTACGTTTCATATAATAGATATGAAATATTAGATAATAAAAAATGACAAAATAATAAAAAATTAAATATTTCTATAATTTTATTATTTAACTTTTTTATCATTTATTTTAATGTCTGGGGTATTTTCTCAAGCAACTTTCCTTGGGTTCTGGTTCAATTTTGACCCAAATTCAAACTACAAGTTTTCTTTTTTATTTATTTTTATGTTTAAATGGCAGTATTTTTCATATAATAAAACAGATATAAAATATTAGATAATAAAAGATGACAAAATAATACAAAATAAAATATTTCTATAATTTTGTAATTGAACTTTTTTATCATTTAACACATAAAATGTTTTTATTAATTTACATTTTTTAATATCTGGGGTATTTTCTCAAGCAATTTTCCTTGGGCTCTGGTTCATTTTTCACCCAAATTCAAACTACAAGTTTTCTTTTTTCATTTATTTACTTTTAAATGGCAGTATTTTTCATATAATATAATAGATATGAAATATTAGATAAAAGATGACAAAATAATAATAAAAAATATTTCTATAATTTTATAATTAAACTTTTTTATCATTTAATATATAACAATTTTATTTATTTACATTTTTAATATCTGAGGCATTTTCTCAAGCAATTTTCCCTTGGGTTCTGCTTCATTTTTGACCCAAATTCTACAAGTATTCTTTTTTTTTTTTTTTTTTTTTATTTTGAAATGGCAGTATTTTTCATATAATATAATAAATATCAAACCTCAAATATACTCTGAAGACCCAAATAAGACAGTACACAGATGTTTTGAAGTACTCAAAGATCTTAAGCCAAAACATGCATTGGAAAAATTGTAAAAACTAGCAATTTTACAAAAAGGCATCAGGATGTTTCACTCAACCCAGACATTTTATATGGCAATTACTGAAACCCGAGAGCTTGATTTATGCTTTTGTCTACCTGAACTTACGCATTTTGTCAGGCAAACGGTCTCAGATACAATCACAAAGGTCAAATGTGTTTTCCCCTCAGGACATCCATCGTAAGCGTATGGAGAAGGACCTGAATGAACTCCAGACACTGATTGAAGCTCACTTTGAAAGCCGTAAGAAAGAAGAGGAGGAACTCATCAGTCTTAAAGAAAGGATTGTGAGTGAACAATATGCTATGAAACCACAGCTGCCATTATATTAACAAAAAAATGAATATATTAACAAAAACAGAAAAATGACAAATATGCAGTCATTAGGGCCATTAGTGACATTCCAGTAGGTCTACTGGTAGTCACTTCAAGCCTGAGTGAGCCTGAAAAGGCCTCAACAGACAGGTGTCAAAGCAATTTTGCAGAATAAACAGCTCTTGTTGAGTGATTTCTCAATGAATCTGCTGTCAAAGATGTAACGCGAGTGATTCCGCAGGAGAAACGGCGCTCCGAGCGAGCAGAGCAGCAGAGGATCCGCAACGAGCGCGAGAGGGAGCGACAAAAGCGTTTAGAGGTGAGTAGAAGCATTTTCTGTGACCACACACTGATGGATGCAAACTGGTATTAGCATTGCAAATCCTTTCCTCTTTTCAAACGTTCAGGAGGAAAGAGCTCGCAAGGAGGAAGAAGAAGCCAAAAAGAGAGCGGAGGACGATGCCAAGAAGAAAAAGACACTCACCAGTCTGCACTTCGGTGGTTACATGCAGAAGGTGCTATAGCACTTCAAAAAACATATTTCCAAAATTCACCTAAAACACAATATGCATAACTATCAAAATATACATGTTCAAAAGTTTTTGATCTGCATGATTTTTAACTTTTATAATACTTTTATTTAGTGAAAATGCATTAAATTGATCAAAACTCTTGGCTTTATTACAAATAATAAGAATAATAATAAGAATAATTTTTTTTAAATGCTGTTATGAATCCTGCACTGAAAAAAATAAAAAACACAATTTGTTGAGTCAGCTTAAAATAATTTGTTACCCTTAGCAGGAAATCAGCAAATTAGAATAATTGGCATTTTTAAATGGATAAACACAAAATAGTTCATCAATATCAATGGTTTATTAAAATACATTGTCGGTACTGTTCTGTGTGATGTTGTTTTGCAGATAGAGAGACGGAGTGGAAAGAAGCAGACTGAGAGAGAGAAGAAAAAGAAGATTCTTGGTGATCGGCGCAAACCTTTGGACATCGACAATGCCAACGACTCTGCTCTCAGGTTTGTAGGGCCCCATGAAATCAGTTTTTTTTTCCCAAATTCCGTTTTATTTTTTCCAAATTCATTTTTTTCCGTTTTAATTTTTCTGGATTCTGTTTTTTCCGTTTTAATTTTTCTCATCTCCTTTTTAATGGTTGAATTAAATTGTATTAATCAAAGAACATGTCTGATTAATTAAAATCATGAAACTTATACAATTTCACATCAATTTAATAAAGGTTTAACAAAAATGACATGTTTAGGGCCCTATAAAATGTTTTATTTCTCACCATATGTTTTATTATCAAATTCTTTGTTTTAGCATGTCTAATTATTTGAATGCATACTTAATTTATTCAAATTTATTCTTAAAATAGCCTTATGAAAGTTTTTTTTACCCTCAGAAATCCTGTGTTTTGTATTTAAAATGTTCTGTGTAATGACCTACTTTTGATTAATTCATTCAAACTTTGACAAATTCCGTGACATTCCACGTTACTCAGTAAATTCCGTTTTTATGACTGAATTCCGCGATTCCGTCTGCGTTTTCTGCATCGCGAAAACCATAGGGCCCTAGGTTTGAAGAGTCATTCTACAAATTTAACTAATATGCAACAACATGTCAAGAAGTACAATTTTACCACAGTTAAAGGGATACTCCACACAGAAATTAAAATTCTGATATCTTATTCACACATATGTTGTTCCAAACCTGTATGGCTTTCTTTCTTCTGTGGAAAATAAAGATATTTTGAAGAATTTTGGCAACCAGGCAGTTTTGGTCACCATTGACTTCTGAGGTATAAAATAAAAAGAATATACATATTTATGATCCACAGAAATATGTTATATAGTTTCTGAATGACATTGATGGAGCATGATGACAGAATTAACATTTTTAGATGAATTATCCCCAAATCCCTTATAAATAGTGTACTTTAGCACACGAGCAGAACAGTATCAGCAATATGGTAAATAATAACTTATATTAATTGTAATAGCCACAATAAACAAATTCCTCCAAGTAATGCAGTTGATAATGCAGCTGCATGGTGGCTTTAGGAAAACAGCGAAAAGTGAGCAAATGCATTTAGAGTGGTAAATATAGGAGGAATATGTCATTTATATGTGCCAAACTTCCTGCTGCCAGCTGGTGACGCTATGACTATAACTGAATTTTGGCATGTAGATGTCTTCAAACCAGGATTTTCATCAAACATATGAAGTTTGGTGCAGATTAAAGATCATATGTTTGAGTTAGTGTAAAACATATGCTGTTGCCAACAGGTGGCGCTATAATTATATCGGAATATTGGCCTTCAGATGTCTTCAGGCCAGGACTCTTACCAAACATGTAAACTCTAGTGCAGATTGGACATCGCATGTTTAAAATGGTGTAAAAACAACCTATTTCCTGTTGCCAGCAGGTGGCACTATGATTATAATGGAATATCGACCTTCAGATGTGTTCAGGCTGGGACTCTTATCGAACGTGAAGTTTGGGGCAGATCGGTTATAACAACTTTCTTTTCCATGGCGAAACATTGAACTTTGTCAGGCTGCCACGGACACGCCCTTCAACGAAAACTGCAAATGCCTTTAGATTAGACTGACCAAATATACTGCTGATGTCATTAAATCTCCGTGAGGAGTTCATTACAGTGTAAAACATGTCACTTCCTGTTGCCAGCAGGTGGCGCTATGATTATAACTGAATGTTTGATAAAATGATGATGCCCATCATGTGTTCAGGACAGGACTTTTATCAAACATGTGAAGTTTGGTGCAGATCGTACATTGTGTGCCTGACTTATAACAACTTACTGTTTCATGGCAAAGCATCGACGTTTGTCAGGCCGCCATGAACATGCCCTTCAACGAAAACTCAAGATCTTTGCAATTTAACATCACAAAGGGCTTTAGATTACACCGACCAAATTTGGTGTTGATCTGACTGAATCTCTAGGAAGAGGTAGTTTAAATACAACGCCTGAAAACGGCACCAAACCTTTCAAGAAAAATCAAAATAGCAGATTTCCTGTTGGGTTTCGGACTTCATACCAGAGGACCTTTTTGTAGGTATTGGTGTGTTACACGTGTCTACCAAATTTCGTACATGTATGTAAAACACAGCATGAGGAGCACGTCATTGAAATTTTATAGGTGGTGCTATCAAGCCATTTTGCCACACACACTTCTGAAACCCATATCAGATGTAAATGTTCACCATTTTTGGCGTGTGTGCAGTTTCATGAGTTTTTGAGCAGGTTTAGGCCCTCAAAAATGTGATGCATTTTGGAGAAGAAGAATCTGAGCAATTCCAGTAGGGTCCTTGCACTACTGGTGCTCAGGTCCTAATTAAGCAGGTTTTATAATATAAAACATAATAATAACATTATTCTCTTACTTTTTCATCAGGGAGAAAGCAAAGGAACTGTGGACCTGGATGCGTCAACTAGAAGCAGAGAAGTTTGAGTTACAATATCAGTTTACCAAACAGAAATATGAGGTAAGCTGATGACTAAATCACTTTGAGTTTTACTGACTAACCCACAGCGTTAACATGGAATCAGAAACAACATGAATCATCACTGCATGTTATATATAAATGTAATCTCTTGACAATAGTCAGTTGACGCTACTATTGTCAGCACTGCACGCTTACAGTTAAAACCCAGTTAAATGCCAGTTTAAATCAATATGATAAAGTTCACACAATCACATTATGTAAGTAAAATGGGTACAAATATCATTTTATGTTGACTCTGTTGAAATGATTTATAAGAAAAGCATTCTTATCCACTTGTATCTAATGTCTTCCTGAACCTAGTTACGTGGAAACGGAATGAAAGTATTGATCAGAGTTCGCACTAATAAGTCATTCATCATGGCCTCATTATTGTGCGTTCAGGAAGATGTTTAGTGTTTTTCATTGTGGATCTCTCTACAGATCAATGTCCTGAGGAACAGAGTCAGTGATCACCAGAAAACGTGAGTCTAACTCTCTCCGTCCAACCTGATTTCAAGTTATTGTACAAGCTGGAGATTTTGTATGAATTCATCATACAAAAAACATGAGAAGTATGACAAAAAAAAACAAAACAAAAAAAAACACATGAAATAAATACCCATAAACATGCATTAATTTTTGTCAATCATAATGAATTCAGTATGATTTTAGATTCTGAAAATTGTATTATACAGCCATTAATGTTGCAATCCGAATCACATATTCAGCACACATGCAGTTTTTAGTTGCTTTTTTTGCCTTAATGACATACCTGGGCAAAAAAAAAAAAAAGACGACATAATTATTATCTCTACATAACTTTCCCCTATAAAATTCCAAGAAAAGTTTGCTGAATGTTTAATATAATATTTATGCACACTGCAAATATTAGTAATACCCCAAAATTTCAGCAAATAAAATTGTTTTCAGCCAAAATAGTTTTGGAGGGCATTTTTTCTTTCTTTCTTTTTTTTTTTTTTCATGTTTTGATGTCTAGTGTCCATCTAATGCGCACACACAATGTACATAAACTAGTGTGGCAAGTGTTTGCATCTAAGTGACTTTATTTCAGTTCCACTTCTATAATGTACTTATTGCTCTATTTTCATGCACAAATTCTGTACTTAAAATACTATTTTTTTCTTTCTTAAGATAATCTTAAAGTCTTAAAAAAAAATCTAAAATGTGCTTTTACCATACTATTTCTGTATTAAAAAAAAATATTTAGTTACTACTTGTAGTACACTTGAAGTACTTGTAGTACATCTTTCACACATTTTTAATTATACTCATGATGCACAGAAAATAGACTTATTAATTATTTCAAATGTAAGAATAATATATAATAAATATTAGAGCTGTCAAACAATCACGATTAATTGCATCCAAAATACAAGTTTATCTTTACATACTACATGTGTGTGTACTGTGTATATTTATTATTTATACATATACACACACACACACACATGTATATATTAAGGAAAAATATGTTTCTTTTTAAATATATAAATGTTATGTGTGTGCATTTATATAAAATTTTGGTTTTAACACATAACCATAGGCGGATTAACCATATGGGCAATTGGGGAAGTGCCCAGGGGGGGCACCACACACACAAAAAAATTCTCCGGTAAGACAAGTGATGTATTCTCAAACGTCTGTTTGGCCGTGGCTATACATACCCTTTCATTAGAATGTACTAAGTCCCCTGAATATTTTGTTGAAAGTTTTTTTCTCCTGCTTGAATCAGTGGACAAACTGCGTGAACCCGTGCGCTTTCGTTTCGACGCCTACATATCACTCAACCAGATTTTAGGAACATGCTGTGAGGTGCATCGTGCAACTCCCGTCTCTTCAACTGAAATTAAAATGCTTTATATATGTGTGAATTCGCTACAGAGCGTCAGCCGTGCGCTTTCACGTTGTACTTTGTAGCCGCTGGC
Organism: Labeo rohita; assembly: GCF_022985175.1. Classification (NCBI taxonomy): domain Eukaryota; kingdom Metazoa; phylum Chordata; class Actinopteri; order Cypriniformes; family Cyprinidae; genus Labeo; species Labeo rohita. Next base: position 26,421,027 of record NC_066891.1, read on the forward strand.
AATCAAGAAAGGGGCAGAATGTAAACAAGTGAGTTTGTAAGTTTTATTTTCGGTTCAAATCCTCATAAAACTATGTAGCTACAGTGCTTAAACTTATTATACCAACCGTCAAAAACTTTTTCAGACCTAAAATTTGTATTGTTATTTATTAGGCAAATAACAAACGACTAAATTGTCTTTATTCACACATAATAACCAAAAACTAATAAACCAAATAAATATATATTTTTTTTATTTTGTATGCCTCCTTGTATCAAGTATACAAAATACTTGTTGATGTAGCCTTCTGTTATCAGATAAGTTTAATATGAAATTTTGCAAATAAAAAAAAGTGTGGGTGGAGTATTGGGGGAGAGGCAGGCACTTTAGGTGTTGTTGCCCAGAGGCACCAAAGAGTCTTAATCCGCCACTGCACATAACGCACTATTCTCTCAAGGTTTAGTATATTTTTTTTATTTTTTATTTTTTTTGCTATATTTCCCCGAGGGCTTTCTCATTCAATCCAAACTCTGACACACCCACTCCTGCCTTAGGCATAGAACACAGACACACAGTCTTTGTGAATGCATGTCAGAGTGACAATCTTGTCAGCTGGCTGAGCTGCTTCTGTGGCCGAAAATGATTGTGGGAGTCAGAACTAAAGCACTAGAGGGCATGGAGGATTTGGGTTGCAATTTGCAGCTGCAAAGTCAGCATATTACTATACCTGTGCATGTTCAGCAACTTGATTACTCAGCAGAGAAAGAAGTTCTCCCGTTTTCTCTGCCGGTAAATCGCGATATATATATATAATGATGAACTCCAGCGTTTTTAGTCAGTTTATGTCAGCTCTGAGGTCATAGCGCACTCCTAAATTTGACATTTAAAAAAATTATGGTTTACAGCTGTGAGTTTAACTAAACTAAAGGCTCTTGGCTATTTTCTTTTTCTTCTGTAGGTCAAAGAGAACCAAGAGAGGCCTCAGGAAGTGAATGCTGCTGAAAGACAAACTCGACTCCTCACAAACCCACAGAGATCATGAAGAAAATGCCCAGGACAGATGTGTATAGTAGATGCTTTTAATTAGTCCTCACTGAATAAACACTGTAGATTTTGACTGAACAAGAAGAATAAAAAATAAGAAAATGGAGCACAAAAAGTGATTTTGTTAACTTGTTTACACAACTGTTGAAGGGTTTGAAGTAAGGAAGACAGAAACTAATACTTTTAATTCAGCAAGGATGCATTAAACTGATCGAAAGTGACAGTAAAGACATTTATATGTTAAAATAGATTTCAAATTCAATAAAGAATCTTAAAATATATATTGAGGTTTCCACGAAAAACATGAAGCATCAAAACAGTATTCAAACAAATGTTTCTTAAGCAGCAAAACATCATATTACAATGATTTCTGAAGGATCATTTGACAATGAAGACTAGAGCAATGATGCTGAAAATTCAGCTTTGCTTTACAGGAATAAATTACATTGTAAATATATACAAAGTAGTGTTGTTAAACGATTAATCGTGATTAATCGCATCCAAAATAAAAGTTTTTGTTTACATAATGCATGTGTGTATACTGTATATTTATTATGTGTACATAAATACACATACAGTATTTTTGAAAATATTGACATGTTTTTACGTATATATATATTTTATAATCATATAACTGATATTGTATAAATATTTTTATATATATAAACATAACATATTTGTCTTAAATATATAATGTACATGCATATATGTGTATTTATATATACATAATATACACACATATTGTGTAAACAAAAACTTTATTTTGAATGTGATTAATCCCGATTAATTGTTTGACAGAAGTTACTCAAATTGAAGACAGTTGTTTCAAATCGTAGTAAGATTTTACAACATGATTGTTTTTACTGTATTTTTTTTTAATCAAAGGCAGCTTTGGTGAGCATGAGAGACTTTGCAAAAACACTGAATGTTTAAATGATAAATTAGTAATTTAGCTAGTTTTTCTAGTAATTCTCACCCCTTTGTCATCCAAGAACTTCCAAAATGCAGTTTAAATGCGGCTTCAAACGATCCCAAATGCGGTTGTAAAAGATCCCAGCCGAGGAAGAAGAGTCTTATCTAGCAAAACATTTGGTTATTTTCATTAAAAAATACAATTTAAATACTTTTTAATCCCAAATGCTCATCTTGCCTTTCTCTCCATGAACTCTCTGTATTCTGACTCAAGACAGTTAGGGTATGTCGAAAAACTCTGATTGTATTTTCTCAAGAAAAAAACAAAAAAGGTAAAACAGCGATATAGGACAATTTCGAAGTTGAGGGAGAACATGCGATGGGAGTTTTTCGACATACACTGTCACGAACCGGAACAAAAACAGTCCACACAGAGTAAGACAAGACAGACGTTTGCCCTTAAAAAGTATATAAATTGTATTATTTTTATTAAAATAACCAATCGTTATGCTACATAAGACCCTCCTTTCCTCGTTTGAAGCTGCATTTAAACTGCATTTTGAAAGTTCAAAATCGGGGCACCATATCAGTCCATTATATGGAGAAAAATGCTGAAATGTTTTCCTTAAACATAATTTCTTTACGACTGAAGAAAGAAAGACATGAACATCTTGGATGACAAGGGGGTGAGTAAATTATTTGTAAATTTTTGTTCTGGAAGTAGACTCATTATTTACTACAATACAGAAACTTGTTCTTGTTCTGGAAGTGGAGTTCTCTTTTACGTCAAAGCACTGACTTGTATAAAAATGCATGAGTGAAGCAAAATAGTCAACAAGACATAATGTGGGCAGACTTGATTTTATCCATCAACAGTTGTTTGGATGGTAAAAAGTGGGCTGCTTTATCTCTGTATGGAGCCGGAACGAATGCAAATTTGCTAAAACAATTGCCACGTTCATAAGTAACTACTCACTACTCTGTCACATGAGCTTCACGTTGCACGTTTAATTCAATACGTGGCTCCCAGTTATCTTACACATTAAAAACCTTTGCATTCTAAATCTTCATGTAAACACACTACATAATTAACAGTACTTACTGTAAGAAATGAATTCATGCTCAGTTTAAAGGTAATAGACATCAATGCACATTAACACACACCCAGCTCTCTGTTAACATCCTCTCAGGCCTTCATGCAGTTTCAGTGTGAAAAAGGTCAGAAGATTCTTATCTCAAATTATTTGCATAATATACAGGAACACTGTATGAACACTCACCGTAAGGACTTCACTTTCACTTTCTGCTTGTGCATTGATAAGTGCTTGTCTGAAAGAAAACTCAGCAGAGAACAAATATAAAATTTGCAAACACTGATTTGAACAAAACATTGATTCTACTAATTATGTGAAGAACGTGCTAAACGCAGCAGCAGAAACACGCTTGACATGCGCAGCTGTCATTTTTTTTTTGGATTGGCAGTCCAGTGTTCAAGCTCTCTGATATTATGACAGGAACAGAGGAACTTTATAATTGCACTGGAGAATGTGTGTGACTCATACATGCGTCTCCTGGCTCGTCGCCCATCATTTCTAGTGTAGGGTGGAGACCTTGGGCAAACATGAAACACGCTGATCCAAGAATACAACTGCTTTCTTGAGAAGTGATAAATGCATTTCTGCATTCTGATGGGGAAATGACTTTCCACAATATGTCTGTGCAATGAAGACTTATGTTACTGCTAAAGCAGACTTTATTTTGGCTTCTGTATAAAATCACAAAAAGGAAACAAAATCTCATTAGCCAACATTCTCATGAGAGGTGTTTTCCCCGACAATAAATCATCTTTAACATTTTCACTCAGATTGTAAATATACAGGCCTAATCTGCTAGTTTTACTCTGACAGAATTTAGCTGAAATTATGTGTAATTACTGCTTGTCAAGTGTAATCTATTAAAGTGAAAGTTATGGTGGTATAATGAAGGCGGCTTTATAGCAAAAACATTTCCTTTCAATATCTGGAAAAACACTGACATGCTCTAACAAATTAATTAAAAACGAATATTAAATATGTTCAATGACTCATCTGTAGATTAAAGGGTTTGTTCACTTCCAGAACAAGAACAAGAATTTACAGATAATTTATTCACCCCCTTGTCATCCAAGACGTTCATCTCTTTCTTTCTTCAGTCGTAAAGAAATTATGGTTTTTTGAGGAAAACATTTCAGGATTCATTGGTGCCCTGATTTTGAACTTTCAAAATGTAGTTTAATTGCAGCTTTAAAGGGCTCTAAATGATCCCAGCCGAGAAAGAAGCGTCTTATCTAGTGATACAAATAAAAATTTGTATACTTTTTAAGCACAAAAGCTCGTGTAGCACAGGCTCTGGGATGCACGTCCACGATACTACGAATTAGTGATGGGTCATTCTTGAACGATTCGTGCATTTTGAACAAATCTTTAATGTGACTCGGGAAGAACGAGTCGTCTCGGGGAGTGATTCATTCAGTCGCGCATGCGCAACATCCTATTAGGTTCTGTACTGGAATTAGTTCACCTGTTTCAAGTCTTCGGGTTTTTCCGAGTCGTTCGTTCATCTTATGGGGCTGTCACGTGATGCTGATTTTGCTAAAATGAATGAAATGAATAAAATGACTCGAAAAAAGATTAGCTCATTTTGCTGAACGAGACTCAAAGGTCTGAGTCGGTAAAATGATCCGAACTTCCCATCACTACTGCGTTCATCGTCTGTGTACTCCGGCACAAAAAGGTAGAGTATGTTGAAGAACTCCATCTTATTTTCTCAAACAACTTCAGAATTGTCCGACATCATTGTACCTTTTTGGTTGTAAACAGCGTTTGACTTACTTTCTTAGTCTTTGCACGTTCACTTTGTAAACACTGGGTCTATAGTTCTACCTACGTTTGGCGTGACCCTTTCGACGTGATTCACTAGATCGTAGTGTCGTGAACGCGCATCCCAGAGCCTGTGCTACACAAGCTTTTGTGCTTAAAAAGTATACAAATTTTTATTTTCCGAAAAAAATGGCCGATCGTTTTGCTAGATAAGACCCTTCTTCTGGAAGTGGACTTATCCTTCAAAAAAGAAGGAAAAAAAAAATGTCATTAATTAATCCAATTAATAATGTTTATTAGTTCTAACAAATAAGTTTTTGCTCAAAACTATCCAAAATGAAAAATTATTTTTCTATAATTTCTGCAGAGGAGAGACGTGGTCTTTTTTTTAAAAAAACAAAAGGAAATATATATCGGTATCAGCATTTAAAATGATTTTTAAAATATTGGCGTATCAGATGTTGGCAAAAATCTAATATTATGCATCCTCAGTTAAAATACTCATGAAAGTAACACCATATAGCATTTCTTGTTGAATTGCACTTTTATTTTAGAAATACATTTTTACGCAAGATTAAAAGGCACATTTTTGGTCATGTTGATGCAAAATGTAATTTTACACCCCCACATTTAATATTTTAATACAAAAATATTATTTATTTTTTTTGTTTGTCAATTTTCTCTCTGTCTGTCTCTATTTTGCATTTTGACAACTTAAAAAGAAAAAAAAAAAAGAAAAGATCTAGACATTTTCCCACAAGCATATATGCATTTCAAACACAATCAAGCCAAACAAATGTCAAATAAAAATAATATTCAAAAAAAATTCAATATCACACACATTAAGCAAAAAAGCACAGAAAAGGCTAATTTGGTTTAAAAAATGGATGTCAATCAAAACATTATATTACTGCATATCTGGAAAACAATTCATTTTGCATTTACTGCTCTAAGCAGCCTGTTAAGAAACAAAAATATCATTTCATTTTTCAAAATACAGCAATAATTAATCATAATTTAAAAAAAAAAATGATATTGTAAAATGCAACCATACCCAAAGGTCCAAAGACATCTTTACACTGCCAAGATATTACATAAGCTACATACCTTCCACTCAACTGTGCTTTTCATATTATGTATTTACAGTAGAATTATGTGTGACTAATAACATAAAAGAAGCGATAGAAATTATTACGAGAACTTCAAAGTTTAAAGTGGTTCTGAATCTACAACAGATGAGAACCGGATTTAATAAAGTGTTCAGTCCACTTAAGTTGAAGAAGACAAAGGTCCAGAGTTGTGTATGAAACCAACAGTTCATTGAAAGTTCCAATCCAACTAGAATTCCAATGATGAATCACTCTTAGTTTCATGTCAAATCAACATTGATATGTGTTGTTTCAACGTCTTACTTCTCACACAAGAGCATGTTTAGAAACCAACAAATTTTCAGGCCTGATTGCACCAAAATGAAAAATCTTTTTCCAATGTGTATTATGATCCTTAGTATGCCTAATATGTTTGAATATACAGCACAGGAGGACAGGGAAAGAAAAGCAGTCAAGAAGAGTGGAATTATTACTTTGCAGGACCAGTAGTGCAAGTTTGTCAAGCATAAGTGTACAAACTCTTTCCCATGATAAATGTGCTTATCTGCGTATTAGGCACTAAACAGGCCTGCACTAGCCATACAGAGATCCACATCATCCATTAAACCCAGAAAGAGGGATTTTACCATAACAGTGAGCAACTGATTATTTAATTTCACATCAGTGGATGCCAAGCTCAAAAAAATGACAGAAAAGCACCATTAAAATATCATAAAACCATCCATGTGACAGATCAGTTCATGAATGAATCAAATGTAAGTAGATTTGCAAACAGCTTCATTGAAAAGATCTGAAAGGATGTTTAGTCAATAACAACTGTTGTTAATTTATGGTCTGTTCTTCACACCTGGAATATTAGCATCACACAGTTTTATGATAATTTATGTTTTTTGTTTTTTTTTGGTCTTTTTAGCCCACAGAGAAGAAAATTTGGGTTTGGAATAACAGTGAGAGTGTAATAGCAAAAAATTTGCAGTAATTGTTTCCCATTCACCCTACAATATGTCCTGTATGTACTGTTCTGAAAGGCAGAACAGTATTTTGAAATTCTGTGGCTTCCCTCAGAACTGCAAAATAGGGGGAAAAAAGACAATTAAAAGTATGAAAGGTATCAGGATCAATACAATAAATAAAATAAAACAGTGTCTTTCCACTCACTTGCACATCTCTCAGTATCTTTTGTTCCTCGTTGCTTCCTGGTACGCAACAGCAGTGACGTCATTTATAAATGTGTCCTTGTCCATCCCTTGCTGTAAAAGAATAAAAGGACAAAACTATTAATGGAACATTACTGGCCTTTTAAAATGACACATATCACCATCCCATTTAACAGTGTGAAAACTCCCAGAGCCAAATGCATGTTGTGGTTTTCCACTGAATCACTGCCTTATAATCAAGTGTTCTCACATGCATGATTGTCTGAGATCCTGAGGTTCAGCAGTTATGCTGAAGTCAGCCATAATCAAACATTTCACTACTTTCACTTCTGACTGATTGAAAGGCAGGAATGGAACAATCAGATAAACTTATTTACAACAACAACTACATAAACTGTTTGCAATAGTCCTCCTGTCAGAAGGTTAAAACAATTTAGAATTGCACCAATGACATGGAATGCTGATTAATTAATCAAACATATTTCACAGTATTAGCTGTGAAAATCTCTCCAAAGGATATCATTCAAAATACATTATTGTGGTAGACAAAAGCTAAAGGGACCTATTTTAATGATCTAGGTGCAAAGTCTAAAGCAGTGGTTCCCAAACACATTCCTGGAGGCCACCCAACACTGCATGTTTTCCATGTCTCCTTAATCAAACACACTTGATACAGATCATCAGCTCATTAGTAGAGACTTCAAGACAAAGCAACTAGATGGCAAGCCTGCAGCCATTAGCTGAAAAAGCGTAACAGCTAAAGCTAACGCTTCCGGTCTGGCAGTACGTGGAAAAGGTGACCAGTGGTCGTTTTCTCTGAATGCATGTCAATGGAAGAGAGGCTTCAGCTAAGCTGAATAAACAGCTTTTTAGAGGAAACAGCTTATCATTTAATGGACACGTGATCCAAGTTAGCCTTTACGCTTTCTCCAAAAGTAACTAATACAGACCCTCTCATCACCCTATAGTAAGACAATCTCTGTTCAAGATCTAAATGGGTGTGTCAGACAAAAGAGAGATGCAAAATGTGCAGTGTTGGGGGGCCTCCAGGAACATGGTTGGAACCACATGTCCAAATCACTTTTGCTAGTTTAATGATGAAAAAAATGGTTGACGCGCCAGTCTTACGGTCCAAAAAGGTTGTCTCTATTCTCTTAATGAGTCATGGTTGCGTTTTAGTCATAACCAATAAATCAATCAGAGTCTTATCTTCCATTCCCTTTAAAAGCCAGTTGTGCTTGCACAATGACGGACTTGCTATTTACATGGCGGCAATTGCAAGAGCAAAGACTGAATGCTTATGATATCCATTATGACATGCAGGCATTTTTATCTTCATGTACTCAATAGTAATAATCTTTGACAATGTAATCCTTTCATTTTTAATATTTGACGTATGTTGTGCACCCTCCTGTAGGCACATATTACTAACACACCCCTTAAATTAATAAAAAACAATACTGCGCCACTGACTTTAGACCGGGTTTTATATTTTTATTATATTTATTTAAATAATTACATAGCCAGCTGTCACACCCCTGTGGATTGTTTTTGTGGTTTTTCCCTATGTATGCCCTTATTTGGTCTTTCCTGTTCAGTCTTCAATTATTACGTCATTGTGTAAATCGTTCACACCTGTCTCCCTCTGATTAGTCTGTGTATATAAGTTTGGTTCTGTTCCCCATGTTCCTTATCTCCTCGTCCCTACTCCTCAATCCCGCACACGACGCTCGTGACAGAAGAACTGACCAAAAACAAAATGTTCTGGGCTGAGGAGTTCCTTATGGACATCCAGCAGGCGGAGAGGCCGTTGGAGCAATACGTGGAGGAATTCCTGAGCATCGTACACCTGGTGAGTTGGAGGGATGTGATGATCAACGCATGATGACAAGTTGTTCTGTTCTATAACTTCTGACGATTGCCGCAAATCCATAGCGGAATTTATCAACTATGTCCTTGCTCCCTGTATTTCCAATTACAGCTCTTGGACTGCTACTGCGGCCAGCTCACGGACTCGGGCCGCGGCCCGCTCACAGACTCCAGCAGTGGCCAGCTCACGGACTCCAGCCACGGTCCCACGCTCGAGTAAGCCAGCAACACCCCCGCGCTCTGGACTACCGGCTTCAAATATGGCAAGCCAAATATGCCATAAGGACATTGTGGACCAATCTAGATTACGTTCTCCTTTGTCTCCGCTGGTCCCATCGAGCCGTCCAGAGCCGGAGCCCCCTCCAGAGCCGGGGGGTGGGGGGTGGGGGGGGATTTGTTGGATGTATGGGGGCTACCTCCCTTCCCGAACTCCCTGACCCGCCATGGCCGTCTGGACTGTGTACTCAGCCATGGCTCCCCGAGCTCCCTGATCCTCCATGGCCGCCTGGACTATGTACTTGGCCATGGCTCCCCGAGCTCCCTGATCCTCCATGGCACCCCGGATTGTATGTTCCACCGTGGCTCCCCGAGCTCCCTGACCCGCCATGGCACCCTGGATTGTATGCTCCGCCGTGGCTCCCTGATCCCCCTGATCCACCCTGGAGGCATACCTCCAGGGGGCACCCACCCTCCCTCCCCAGTGTATTTGTTACGGCGCGAGTCGCGCCTTATGGGGGTGGGGGGGTAATGTCACACCCCTGTGGACTGTTTTTGTGTTTTTTCTTCAATTATTACGTCATTGTGTAAATCGTTCACACCTGTTTCCCTCTGATTAGTCTGTGTATATAAGTTTGGTTCTGTTCCCCATTGGTTTGTCGGTTCTTGTATTGTCTCTCCATTTCATTTAACGTCTTTTCATTGTGTTTTGCGTGGGGATTTCCTGCTGGTTAGAGAGTCAAGCTTGTAACCCGAAAGTTGCTGGTTTGATTCTCGCACCGGAAGGAATTAAAGGTGTGGATTGTGAATGAACAGCACTCTCTTGACCTTCAATACCATGACTGAGATGGGTGCTGGAGCAATGGCGGCCCACTGCTCCGGGTGTGTGTTCACGGGGTGTGTGTGTTCACTACTCACTGCTGTGGATGGGTTAAATGCAGAGAACCAATTTCGAGTATGGGTTACCATACTTGACAATATGTCACAACTTTCTTCTGCTTCTTCTTATGACGTCTGACAAGGTGCGAGAGCCGGCTACCAAGCCCGCTACAAGACAAGAAGCCATGGCCAGTAAGATCGTGGAGAAGAGCTCACTGTAACATGGCTGAGGGTGAGCTATAAGTCACTCTCGGACTTCACTCCTCCAGCTTTGCCTCATCCCTCCGGCTCCGTCTGTCGCTCTGGATCCACCTCATCAACCTGGCTCATAGGCTCTCCATCTCTGCCTCGGGCTCCTCCGCTACATGCTCCGCTGTCGTCAAACCCTCCTCCCCCATGGCTCCTCCCTCCATCGGATCCACCGTGGGTTGCCTACCCGGCTGTGGCCTGGGTCCCAACTGGCTCCTCCTGCTCCAAATCCCTCCTGTCTCAGTCTGGTCCGCCCTGGCTCCTCCTGTCATCACCCTGGCTCCTCCCTTTATCTGATCTGCCCTCGTTCCTCCTGTCTGTTCCCTGGCTCCTCTCCCCATCATCTGCTCCATGGACTCTGTCTGCTGGCCCCCTTCCAAGTGTCCGTCTTCCTCCCGACCCTCCTCCCAAGTTATCACCCATCCCTCCCTCTTTTTGATTTTACGGCGCCAGGACGCACCTTCTGGGAAGGGGGCGACATGTCAGGGTTATGGACCTGTTTTGTTGCGTTTTTTCTCCCTATGTGCTTCTGGTGACCTAGTTTCTCCCTTGTCTAATTAGTCATTCCATTCAACTGTGTTCGTCTGATCACCTCGTTTAGTTGTGTATTTATAGTGTAGTCTGTCCTTTGCCTTCTGTCCGATGTCGAACGTCAAATGTTGTGCTACGCGTTTGTTCCTGCTTTCCCTGTGTTACCCTCTTGGTTTTGTGTTTATCCACATCTCCTTGTTCCTCGCTCCTCTAGTAGGCAACTGTTTCCACCAATGAATCAAAAAGAAGGTTATTGACTTTTTTTCTCTCAATTTCAAGTTTACATCTTGCCATTTTTCTCAGAATTGTGAGATACAAACTTCTGACTTTATTTCTCGCAGTTGTGAGTTTATATCACGCAATTCTGAGGAAAAAAAATCTGAATTGTGAAATGAAAAAGTCACAATAACCTTTTTTTATTTTTAATTCAGTGGCGGAAACGGACCTCCATATAACTTGATGCTGAGTTAAAAACGCTCCATTTAATTTCAAAGAATGTTACATATACATAAAGTTTATAAATAACCGCAATTTCTTCACAAAATCTGTAAAATCTTTAAGCCTCTGTTTGGATGTAATAAAACACCCACGTTTTCATTTTCTTCTGCCACTGGTCATAATTATAATTAAAAAATTAAAGTTGCACGTTGCAAGCAAGTTGAAAGGGTCCTCACACCCGGGCTTACTACCACCCAGTAGCTTTAGGAAAACAGTGAATGGTGGGCAATATGCATTTAAAGTGGTAAATATAGAAGGAATATGTCAAAGTCATTTATATGTGCCAAACTTCCTGCTACCAGGTGGTGGTGCTATGACTATAACTGGATATTGGCATGTGGACGTTTTCAGGCCTGCACTTTTATAAAACATGAAGTTTGGTACAGATTGAATATGGTATGTTTGAGTTAGTGCAAAATATGACATATCAAAGCATTGACCTTTAGATGTGTTCAAGACAGGATTCTTATTGAATGTGTGAAGGTTGGGGCAGATCGGACATTGTATAGATGTGTTACAACACATTCTATTCCCATTGCGAAACATTTAACATTGCAAAGGCCTATAGATTAGACTGACCAAATATAACGTTGATGTCATAAAATCTCTATGAGGAGTTTGTTGAAGCTTAAAACATGCCATTTCCTGTTGCTAACTGGTGGCGCTATGACTATAACTGAATACTATAACTAAAGCATGTGTTCAGGACAGGACTTTTATCAAACATGTAAATTTTGGTGCATCAAAGTTTGTCAGATTGCCATGGACACACCCTTCAATGAAAAATCTCAAGATCTTCACAATTTAATGTCACAAGCTTTAGATTACACTGACCAAATTTGGTGTTGATGTTTAAATCTCTAAGAGAAGTTTGTTTAAACACAATGCCTGAGAATGAGAATTCTCAATACTTCCTGTTGGGTTACGGACTTCGTGTATATCAGCACAAAATCTGATGTGTAATACAAAGTTATGTGGGTTTTGAACCAATAAGATGTCAGTGCGTGTGGATCTGCACAACCTTGTGCTACTGAAATACAAACAAATGATAAAATGACTTGCTTCTCAAGGCTGCTTAAGACAAAAACTGATGGATCAGACAGCTTTATTGTGTTATAAGTCTAAAAATCTAAATCAGCATCATGTGATAAAAAAACATGGGAGCTGAAATGCAAATTTATACAGTGCGGATTACTATTATAGTTCATGTGGTATACTGTTTGTCTGAATGTGTTTGTATGTTCCTGCAGATGAGTGTGTGTGGGTGTATGTGAGTAGGTGTTGGAAGGTGCTGTGTGAACGCGTTTGCTCCGCCCATTCCCTTTAAACCTAACAGGCAGAGAGTAAGAACTCGTCCCCCTGGATTCTTCTCTTATCCCGCTGAACCTCTTCCAGGGTTGGGTGGAGTACATGAGAGTGGAAGTGTGTGTGTACTTGTTCTTGCTACATTGTGGGGACCAAATGTCCCCACAAGGATAGTAAAACCTGAAATTTTTGACATTGACTGCTGTCCCCACAATGTAAAAAAAATGATTAAAAATAGTAAATGATGTTTATCTGAAAATGTAACAATGCAAACAGGTTTTCTGTAAGACCCCTTACAGAAAGGGTTAGGGTTGGGTGAGGATATAGACAATATCGTTTGGTCAGTATAAAAACTATAGAAGTATATGGAAAGTTCCACAATTCACAAAAACAAACGTGTGTGTGTACGTGTGTGTGAAGAATATTCTTGCAAGTAAGAGTCTTATTTGATGTGTAATCTGGCATACAGACAGATGGATTGCAGCCTGGGGATTTTTTTTTTTAACCTCAGAGCAGGAAAAAAAAAATCTCAATGAAAAAGCACCACATGTGTCTGTACACACCCTACCACACCCTACTTTCACTGCTTTCTTATAACCAGATGTTGTTTCCTTTTTTTTTGCCCTCCCATATCTTTTCAGAATGAGAAAATATTCATGAAAACTATACCTTTACACTTCCTCTGAAATCATTAACAGCATCTTGTGATTAAACACTTTGAACTAATGTTTCTTATGTAAATTGTTTCACCCTAACAATGCAGTTCCAAAATGTGATGCATTATGTAATGAATGTCAGTTTTCAAATACTGCCATTGAACTGGACATGCGAATCGTACAGATCTGCCAAGAACATATCCGAGTACCAAAATCAAAAGTACTACGTTTTTTTTTTCTTTTCGACACAACAAGCATTCAAAATTTTCAAAAATATCTCTTTACAAGTACAACAAATTCCACCATTACCATGAGTTTGGACAGTCTTACCTTTTTCAGCACACTATGAATGTCTTTTTGTCCCCACATATTATAGAGAAGATATGCAGCAGCTTTTCTGGCTGTTTCAAATGATCTGCAAGAAATAGAGATTCTCAGCAGGATATTTGCTATTACACATCTAATTCTTACAGACTACCTGTCAGACATGGGTGACTATCAGAGAACATCATTAAAATGGTCATTTGTTGGTTTCTTTCCTCTAAACTTCAACCATGAGCTTGCTAATGTTTGCTAATGCCACATTTTCTCTTTTATGTATGCATTTTCATTTGGAAATACTTATTTACATATTTGTGCTCAGGTAGGTCAGGGAGTCGATGAGTTTCGTGCTTATCATCTTCTTGCCAGTGTCAGGATCTGCCAGCATGAGCGTGTGCATCACACGGCACGCTGTAGCGATGGTGCTGTCAGACTCAACCATCTTCGGCGTCACAGCCGAGACAGTAGTAACGATGTTGGGAAGAACTTCCTTGGCTGTGTATGACAAGAACATCACTGACATAGGAATAAAAGAACTGGTGCAATGTTTAAGTAAAGTATACTGGCATTGATATTAATTACTTTAATATCTGTTGTATGCATAATGTAAATACAAATGTAATAAATATTTAATAAACAAACAAAAGAATTCAATATCACACTTGATCTACTTTAGGTAACTGACCTCCATATTACTTAATTGTAAATATATAAATAGATAAACACCGCAAAAAAAGCATTATCACACTTAATGTATTTTAGGTAACTGGCCTTAATAATAATTAATTGAATGATTCTTTTGCAAAATAAATAAATAAACAAACATTGCATAACAGTAATAATATTTACATGACATATTATTTGGATAATTGGACTATGTAGTGTTTTGTGTTATGTTTTCATCCTTACTGTATGTGCCCTGTGACCCAGTTTCTCCTCTGTCTAATAAGTTGATTCCTTGCACCTGTCTGTCCCTTGTTATCTTGTGTTTATAAGCCCCAGTCTGTTTAGTTAGTGTTTGTCGGGTCCACTTGATGTGTTTGTGTGCTTCTCCTCATTCCTGTTGTGGATTACCCCTTGTGTTTGTGCAATTAAAGACTGCTAAACATTTCTCTGCGTCTCCTGTGTTCCTTCCACCAGCGTGTGTGACAGAAGACCTGACCGAGGCAAACAGAGCATTTACCTCTGTGTTTACCCTCCATTTTTGTTTTCCATGTTTTCCTCAGTGTTCTGTTTCTGTAGAGTCCTCCCCATGGATCTTCTGGCCGCAAAGTTCACCTCCCTCACCTGCAAAGACCTTTCCCTTTTGGAGTATGCGGCTGAGTTTAGCGAGCTCGGTGTTTGACGATGTTGCACTGAACTCGCTGTTCTGGATCTGAGTTCATTTTTGCCTTTGCCGCCTGGAGTGGCAGAGCAATGGATCGCTACGGTAGCGGAGCTGCAATTGACGTCAGTCAAGGCGCGAGAGCCAGCTACAATTCCAGCCAGTGAAATTGCGGAATGAAGCTCCGCCCATTGCAACATGGCTGAGGGTGAGCTGGTAGAAAATCTGGGACTGTTAGAGGTGGAGGAGGATATCATAGACTGGTTTGCTGATCTGCCCACTCTTCTCCCTCCTTCTGCGGAGCCCTCGGACACCCATGTTCCCATGTCCAGTCCAGAGAAGGCTCTGGTTTCTACATCCTGCCTAGAGGGGGCTCCCATTCCTGAGTTTAACCCAAGGAAGGACTCTGTTCCTAAGGGCATTCCCGAGAGCCTGGAGGCTCACAAATGCCCGCCATCCTACCTGCTCCTGCCTCCTCCTCCGCTGTCATTTGGCAGCCCCTCTGCTCACCCTCAATCCTCCATCTGTGTGGTGTGTTCGCCGCTAGTCTGCCAGTCTCCATCAGCATTGCGGCTGGAGAATCCCTCGAGTCCCGGACTCCGCTTCAGCCCATCGACCCAGCGGCTCCACCTCAGCCCATCAACCCGGGTGGCTCCACCATGGCTCCTAGCTCCCTCTTTTTCGCCATAGCTCGGCAGTCCACTGGCTCCACCAGGCTCCCTCATCCCCCTCCACCTTGGGGTGTCGTCGTCCATCCTGTGCCTTGGGACTCTATTCCTCCAGCTTCGCCTCGTCCCTCCGGCCCCGTCAGGGTCCTCCATCGCTCCGGCTCCACCTTGGTCGTCTGTCACTCCAGCTGCACCACAGCCTACTGGATCAACGGCTCCGCATCAGTCGCTGGAGACATCAGATCCACCTTGGTCGTCTGGATCCTCCTCGTCACCCTGGCTCATCGGCTCCCCGTCTCTTCCTCGGGCTCCTCCACAACCTGCTCTGCCGCTGTCGGTCGGACCCCTGGAGTCGTCAGCCCTTCCTCCTCCATCCTCCTCCTCCCTCTGTCGGCTCCACCGTGGGTCGTCAATATGGCCTGTGGCTGTGTCCACAAATGCACGCCCTCCCACCCGCTCCTGCCTCCTCCTCCGCTGTCATCTGGCAGCCCGTCTGCTCACCCTCAGTCCTCCATCTGTGCGGTGGGGTCGCCGCTGGTCTGCCAGTCTCCATCGGCGTTATGGCTGGAGGATCGCTCGTGTAAGCCTCCAGCCTCACAGTCCTGGTTTCCGCCTCAGCCCATCGACCCGGGTGGCTCCACCATGGCTCCTTGCTCCCTCCTCTTCGCTGTGGCCCGGCAGTCCACTGGCTCCACCTGTCTCCCTCAGCCCTCCAGCTCCGCCTTGAGCTGTCGTCGTCCATCCTGCACCTCGGAACTCTACTCCTCCGGCTCCGTCAGGCTTCTCTATCCCTCTGGCTCATGAACTGGACTCATAAACTTCAACATTAACCAATGTGTGAAAGGCCTTTAGTTGCTTAGAAGTTATCCTGGGGTTCTTTGCACCTTGGAAACTATTATACATCTTGCTTTGGAGTGACCTCTGTTGGTCGACCACTTCTGGGGAGGGTAACTGTAGTCTAGAATTTCCTCCATTTGTACACAATCTGTCTGACTGTGGATTTGTGAAGTCCAAACTCTTTAGAGATGGTTTTGTAACCGTTTCCAGCAAGAGAGATCTCCTTTGTTTGTGCCATGATTCACGTTCACAAACATGATCAGACTTTAATAGATCCTGTTCTTTAAATAAAACAGGGCATAAACTGACACCTAATTGTCATCCTATTGACTGAAAACACTTCTGAACAGATAGACTCTAATTTCACCTTCAAATTAACTGCTAATTCTAGAGATTCACATACTTTTGCAACTTACAAATATTTAATGCTGGAATTGGGTTCTCTTTGTCAGTTTTCAAAACTTGTGTGAAAATCTGATGATTTTTGGTCATATTTGTGCAGAAATATAGAAAATTAAATAAAAAAGGGTTCACAAACTTTCAAGCAGCACTGTATTTCTTGCATAAAAAATAAAATGTTGCATAAAAGCTGTAGTGTTGAAAGTAGTGTTGTTTTGGCGGCCTGTTTTAATTTTAGTTTTAGTCTAGTTTTTGTGTGAAGCTGTCATTTTAGTTTTTATTCGTTTTAGTCACGTTCATACTCTTTTTAGTCTAGTCAAGTTTCAGTCGACTAAATGTCTGAGCATTTTAGTCTTATTTTAGTCAGAATTATCCATGACTATTTTCGTCTAGTTTTAGTCAACGAAAACTGATGACATTTTAGTCTAGTTTTATTCGACAAAAACTGATGACATTTAGTCTAGTTTTAGTTAATGAAAATTCTATTTTAGTCTGCTAAAACTAGCTACAGTATTTGGCCAACAAGGGATGCTTAGCAGTGTTAGGCAAGTTACTTCCAAAATGTAACACATTATATATTACTAGTTACTGTCTCTGAATTGCAATGCGTGACACAACTTGTGCATATAGTTACTTTCACCAAAATATCCACAGAAGTATGACTAGGCATTATAAAATACCAAAATGTAGTTTACTACGGCTCATTATGCATCCAGTGTAGGGTAATGTAGGTCTATATAGCATAAAATTATAAAATCATATTTAGATAGGCTACCGGTATGTAGGTCTAAATTAACGTTATAGTTTAGGTTAAACACAGATAAGCACAAAATTACTACATTTATAAATAATGCCGGTAAACAAAGCGAAATGTTATAATGTACAAGCAACAAACACAATACCTAGCCTATAGACTATTTTGAACGGTTTTCGGAACAAAACAATAATAAAATATATAAGTTGCTCAACAAGCTAAAACAAATTAGGCTAATTTAAAGCGAAACTGAAAGCAAACACACTGTTCTCACGCAGCCTAGCTCTCTCATTCGGCATGAACCCAATTAAATGTGTCCATATAAGAGATGTATCTGAATGCTAAACTATTATTTATTAGTAAACCAAGCTTTGTACTTAATGCACGTAAAAACATCCTCACATGAGCAAATATGTGTTTGGCCCGACCTCAGGCTGAACGACACGGATTGTACTGTATATGTATATGTTTGTTGACTGTATTTTATTCTAATAATGAACAGGCTGCAACGTTTGCTGTATGTGTGTGCGATCGAACAGCGGAAACAAACAACAAAAAAATACTCAGTCATTTTTGGTCATACAGATCATTCGAAATTGCAGCGTGTTTACTTTTATTTCTGTCATCTCGTTTTTCTTTCTGGTGAACTTCGACGAGCGCCGTGCCACACAAACCAAACTTAGCAGCATATGTCACTCAGTCTTTTCCTTTCGTTTTGTTAATCTGTCAACTAGGCTATTTAAGTTAAATATATTTTGCTTATTCATTCATTTTATATATAGACTATGATTTGATAAAAAAACAGGGCTTGAGGAAGTGACGTCGCCTGCATCTGCGTAGTACGACCTGATGCAGCTCACTTCAGAAATACTGCGAAATAATAATAATAATAACGCGACTAAACAAAACGAAATAACGTTATAACATTTTGTTTAGTCTCGTTTTTATTCGTCAACAATATTGCATTATACATTTAATTATAGTCATCGTCACATGACAAGCATTTACGTTGCGTTTCGTCTCGTTTTCGTAACGTGATAAAGGTTCGTTGACGACGATAATTAGTCATAATTTTCGTTGAGGAAAGCAACACTAGTTGAAAGTCACTGAATTAGTTTTTGACTCCACTAATAGGAATAGAATCATCTGACAAAACTGATTCGCTGTTATGAACTACTACTTCTTATGGACATCTACCCAATACAAGGGTTTTCTAGGTATGATAAAAAAGACTCTTACCCATAGTATTCCGTAGAGATGACACCCGGGACATGTTTCCCACTAAGGACATTGCGGTCTTCTGTAGGCCCGCGTTTCCTGATTTAAGCAGGGATGAAATGACAGGCAGGCCATTCAGCTTCTGTATGATGTTTTGACTCATCAGTGTGGACAACTGCGCAGACATCAAAATACAAGTTGAACAACTTTTTCTCAAGTTCAGTTGCATGTGTATTTCCAGTATGTCTACATACAGAGCTCTTTGAAGCGGTCAGGTTCTGCAGGGCTCCACAGCACGCCTCCAGAGTGGCCTCGTTCTGACTGAAGCGCAGCAGAGACAGGTACAGCTGCAGCGACTTTTGGTTGTACAACCAGTCCACTCCTTTAGGTTCTTTCTTCTCCATGGCTGGGAAGTTTAACTCCTGATAACAAAAAGCACTGTGAATGTACTGAAGATGCCTTTTAAATATGCATAATGGTATGAATTTCCATGTTGATCCAGTGATGGTTTGGTGAATGGAAATGACCAAAAAGTACTGCTGGTCGGAGGATGATTTCACCCAAAATTGAAGATTATGTCATCATTTATTCACCTTCATGCCTTTACAAACCTGTATGACTTTACTGTCCCTTTTCAGTAAAACATTAAATGATTTTTTAAATTGCTGTTCAAAAGATTTTATGCTTTTGAAAAAGCATACCAAAAGCTCACTAAAGCTGCATTTATGTAATCAAAAATACAGCAAAACAGAAACATTGTGAAATATTATTACAATTTAAAATAACTGTTTTCTATTGCAATATATTTAAAAATGTAATTTATTTCTGTGATGCAATGCTGAATTTTCATTACTCCAGTCTTCAGGGTCACATCCTTCAGAAATCATTCTAGTATGATGATTTGCTGCTCAAGTAACATGTATTACTATTAACAATGTTGAAAACAGTTGTGCTGATTAGTATTTTGTGGAATTCTGAGAATTTGTGTGTAATATGCTTTTGTAATATAATAATGAGAGTTTTATTTTTAGGTTAACTAATCATTTATGTTAAGTCAGCAACCCATGACCAGCATCCAAAACATCCTGCATGCTAGCTGTTTTATCAGGAACTGCTATACCTTTTGGGTCTTGGTGCTCTTGGGGCTGAAGAGGCTCTTTTTGTAATTGTTCTCGTTCACTCTCTCCTCAGGAACAGAAAACTGTGTGAAGTGATCAGGAGCCTCTTTCTCCAGCTGGAAGCTCAAGTTGTGAAGTACGCAGACACAGTTTTCCACCGACTGCTCCCACATCATGAAAACAAACAGAAACAGGACACAGAAGTCACTTCAAGCTTGTTGCAATACATTTTCGGTGTATTCTGTTTAAAACTCTATGAAACTTAAAAACTCTGTGATTATGCTTAACACTATAAAACCTACTGTATCATACGTGACCCTGGACCACAAAACCAGTCATAAGGGTCATTTTTTAATATCTTTTATGGAACATGACCTTTACTTATTATACAAATGATTTTTGCCATAAAAGAAAAATCGATAATTTTGACCAAAACACTATATTTTTGGCTACTGCCACAAATATACCCGTGCTACTTAAAACTGGTTTTGTGCTCCAGGGTCACATAAGTGATATGTAAATTTCTAGAGCCTATTAATTTTCAAAATGATCAAAGAGTTACAGACAGATCTTTTCCTAAGTAGTCTTTTATACTGTTTGATAGCACACGTACATCTCGGAGACGTCTATTTGATGTCTGCATTTACATCTGCAAGACGTAGTTTGCTCATCTGCAATACGTCTATTGGACGTTTCCTATCAGACGTCAAATAGACGTCTATTAGGTGTCTTTAAGATGTTCATTATTTAGAACGTATGTAAAACTGACATCTTACAGATGTCTGCCAGATGTTTGTACACAGCAGATGCTTTCCAGATCAAGAGATCTTTAACAGACATCTTTAGACATACGTGTGCTATCTGTGTTATAAAGATCGTGTTGATTTACATTACAACCTATAATTAGCATGATTAGCATGTCGCTAACATGATTATAATTAGCATATGGCTAGAATGTTTTAAACACAATGCTGTTAAAGGAGAAGTCCACTTCCAGAACATGGATTTACAGATAATGTACTCACCCCCTTGTCATCCAAGATGTTCATGTCTTTCTTTCTTTAGTCGTAAAGAAATTATGTTTTTTGAGGAAAACATTTCAGGACTTTTCTCCATATAATGGACTGATATGGTGCACCGATTTTGAACTTCCAAAATGCAGTTTAAATGCAGCTTCAAACGATCCCAAATGCGGTTGTAAAAGAAGAAGGGTCTTATCTAGCGAAACGATCTGTTATTTTCATTAAAAAATACAATTTACTTTTACTTTTTAATGTCAGACAGTCGTCTTGTCTGACTCTCCCTGAACTCTGTGTAATCTAGCTCAAGACAGTTAGTGTATGAACAGAAAAACTCTGATCGTATTTTCTCCCTCAACTTCAAAATCATCCTATATCGCTGTTTTACCTTTTTTGTTAAGGGTGTTTGATCTTCTTTGCAAAGACTGGGTCAGAACTTCTGCAGTGATGTGGGATGACTTTGAAATGATTTTTGAAGTTGAGGGAGAAAATACGATCTGAGTTTTTCTGATCATCACTAACTGTCTTGAGTCAGAATACACAGAGTTCAGGAAGAGTAAGACAAGACGAGCGTTTAAAATTAAAAAGTATTTAAAATTTATTTTTTTTAATGAAAATAACCAATTGTTTACAACCGCACTTGGGATCGTTTGAAGCTGCATTTAAACTGCATTTTAGAAGTTCAAACTCGGGGCACCATATCAGTCCATTATATGGCGGAAAATCCTGAAATGTTTTCCTTAAAAAACAATTTCTTTACGACTGAAGAAAGCAAGACATGAACATCTTGGATGACAAGGGGATGAGTACATTATCTGTAAATTGTTGTTCTGGAAGTGGACTTCTCCTTTAACATGTTCCTAGCATAATTAGCATGTTGTTAACATTCCGCTAACATGTTTTAGCATGATTAACAGAATGTTGCTAGCATGATTAGCATGTTGTTAACATGTTTTTAATATGATTAGCATGTTGTTAACATGTTTTTAATATGATTAGCATGTTGTTAACATGTTTCTAGTATGATTAGCATGTTGTTAGCATGTTGTTAACACGATTAGTTACTGGCATGATTTCTGGCTGGATTTGCGTGTTTTTAGCATTATCACCATGTTTCCAGAATTATTAGCATGTTTCTAGTCTGTTTAACAAATTGCTTTCATGTTTATACATGTTGTTAGCATGATTACCATGTTGCTAACATGTTTTAGTATTGTTTATTAGCATGTTGTCTAGGATAGCTGTTGAGCTTTCCTGATGATTAACAGCTGATTGAAAGTTTTCACCCCCTCAATGAACGTCTGTGGGATTTTTGCTGGTTTTGATAGTCTGGTTTTCAAAAACCTTAAGCCTTATCAGTTAGAAAGTATATAACAACTATCTTCAGAACAGTCGGAAGGTCTGACCCGAAGTTTGGTGGTTGTATCTTGAAAATTCTACGAGGAGATACTGTTTAAATATACTAAAGATACTGTCTCAGAAGAAGAAGAAGCTTAAATAAAGCTTTCTCAAGTCAACTTAATAATTTTTTGAGAACTTTGCGCTTCTAATATTAGGGCATCTGTTTCAGTGTCCTCATATTTTTCCATGTAGTTTAAGAGCTTATGACCTTGTCATCTGGATCGCCTCTGTCCATTAGAGTCTGAATGTAGGTCATGAGAGAGTCAATAAGTTGTGGGCAGCTCCTCATAGAGCTCCTCTCGCTCTCACTAGCACAGCTGAGGTTTCTGCAAGAACACAACCAAAACTTCATCAGCTTTTAAATCATTAAAACAGATATTACTTTTGCAAGACAGCACAATGATTATACGTGGGCCATTCTGTAGTGTAACAGTCCTCTCGTCTGTCTTATCTTGTGATATGCCTCTGATAACAAACAGGTAATAATACAACGCTGGTACGAAAACTTGCATGAAACAACATGACAGCTCCAAGAAGTCTGCTGATTATGAACACAGATAAGTTATAAGGCGTCACTCTGGTGGTTTATGTTGCTTCTAACCCATATCATTGGGAGATTATTGGGTGTTGAATATGACATCATTTGATAAACAATGAGAGTATGCCTATGCTTGAAGACTGGCACATATTTCACTTTTTGTTGTCAAAAACAACTCACTGAACCTAAAAAAGAGCACTATCACCATAACAGGCAGCTATACAAGAAAGCGAAAGTGGAAAATGCGCATAGACTTTATAGTCTGATTTTTATTATTTTTAAGGTACTAAGCAACAAATAAGGTGTGTACATGGTTACGAACTTGGAAAAGTAAGAGCTATTTAGTCACCCTCATGTCATTCAAAATCGTATACTGTTATTTTTCAGTGGGATACTAAGCTGTCATTTACATAAGCTGTACTCAATCAGTTACTCTGGAGGACTTTGACACCATAACACACCTTAAACAGCCAGTAGTGTTGCAGAAGACCTCGGGGTCAATGTGTTTGCTAGTGTTGCTGTCAGTCCAAAAGCTGTACGGCACCACAATGCTTTCTGTAAGCAACGGCAGGGCGTTCGTGATCAGCTCTGGCTTCAGTGCATCAGCCGAGGACAGATTCCACAACAGACCTGAATGAATATCAAAAGGTCATACTTTCACTAGCTTATATAACTTTTATAGCTTTTGATAAACACATTAATATTGAACACAAATCCAGTTCACATGACTATAAAGGACAGCATTCACACACAACGTGATGAGATCACAGGACAACAAATGGCACACAAGCCATTAAAATGACGAAGCACAATAATGAGTCTTACCAGTGAGTTGTTTCTGTGTTTCTGTAACATTGGTGTCTCTAAGTAAGGTCAGAATGGCATCTACTCCTTCGCACCTGTCCACCTCAATCTTGTTACTGCTGTCTTTATAAACCAAGTTGCGCAGTGCAGCAGCGGAAACCTGTTGCAGCTGTTGGTCATCTCCTTTCAGCAGCGAAATTAGGGCAGGAATCCCTCCCAAACGCCAAACCTTTCAGTGATACAAAACAACACATACAATTTAAATTATTTACAATAATGTGTAGTATTCAATATTATATTTTTAAAATATATAGAGTAAACAAATGATTTATGACTGACAAACAGATAGATAGATATAACGGAATTCCCAAAGATTCATCAAAAACAGAGATATAAATAAAGACAAATCCAGAGCATGCGTGTACAAGTTTGTTTACCAGGTAAAAACATGATTAAGTGCAAAATGTTATAGTTAACTGTGTCTGACTCTGACATGCTAGTCAGAGCTAGTCAATGTCCCATAAAATGATAAATAGCAAATAACACATAGACTATTTTTGTTATGTTTTGTTTAAATAGTTTTTAGTAAAATCAAACGTAACTTTGTTGTTTGCAACTACATTTGCCCCAAGACCGCGTCACAAACACAGCCTTAGCTGCACAAAACACATCCACTATGAGAGAAAGCAGCAGCCGCACAACGATTCCACCACTTGCCACGTTCCGTGTGAAGGGCTTTTAAACAGCTTTCAGACAAAGTGTGAACATGAGCACGGGGCCGTTTGAGAGAAGCTGCGTATTAGCGTGTATCGGATTGAGTCCAAAGAGTAAATACTCATGCCTGTTACCTGTCCGACCCGCACCCGATAGATAGATAAATAGATAGATAGACAGACAGACAGACAGATAGATAGATAGACAAACAGACAGATAGATAGATAGATAGATAGATAGACAGACAGACAGACAGATAGGTAGATAAATAGAGGCAGACATATAGACAGACAGACAGACAGAAAGAGAGATAGATAGACAGACAGATAACCAGACAGACAGACAGACAGACAGATAGATAGATAGATAGATAGATAGATAGATAGATAAATAGATAGATAGACAGATAGATAGGTAGGGATGTCACAATACTCAATATAATATCGAACTGTTAGGTACGACATCCATCAGATAGATAGATCTTGCTTTTAGTTTGCTGACCTCAGACAGAGACAGACAGACAGACAGACAGACAGATAGATAGATAGATAGATAGATAGATAGATAGATAGATAGATAGACAGACAGATAAGACAGACAGACAGATGGATACACATAGACAGACAGACAGATAGATAGATAGATAGATAGATAGATAGATAGATAGAGACATATAGACAGACAGATAGATAGATAGACAGACAGACAGACAGACAGATAGACAGATCTTGCTTTAGTTTGCTGACCTCAGACAGACAGACAGAGACAGACAGACAGACAGACAGACAGACAGATAGATAGACAGACAGACAGACAGACGAATACATATAGACAGACAGACAGACAGACCGATAGAT
>NC_066891.1:26448760-26456036 GCF_022985175.1 Labeo rohita
TGATGTCAGTTATAGATCCCTCAGCACCACTGAACAATGTTTATAAAACAAGTTATAGACACACAACTACTTCTTTGACAAACTATAACAAAAACATTGAAGAAAAAATAAGACTGTTTATTAATTTTAAATGTGTATTTGCTAAAAGTAAATTTTTTGAAAAGCACACTAGCATATAGAGGATGCAAGGTATCAGCAAAATGAATGTTTAGAAAACAAAAACTGACATTTCATACTGGCACATTAAAAAAAAACCTTAAACACTGTGTTTTTGTGAAGGATCTAATGGTCTTTTGCTTACTACTATTAGCATAAGTAAACTAAATTGAGACACAGCAAGATGCCATGCACTTACCCCAATGCTTCATGGTCGTCTTGCTTCTTTTTCATGGTCGTGTTGACTCTTCTAACTGTCTGTGATTGGTTGAGGGAAGGTTTTATGCTTGCGACCTGTGATTGGCTGGTGTTGGTTAGCAGGTTATTCTCCAGGAGTCTCATGGATTGTCCAGATGGTCGGTTATATTGCACGGTAGCAGACCTCGCCTTAGTCTGATGGGTAATTGTGCCGCCTGCACTATTCAAGGCCGGGTCGCTGCCACTGGGTCTAATCCCATTGGACAGAGACTGTGCGTTCCACAGGCTGTTCTGGGTCTGTGTTCTCACCGTGTTGCGCACTGACACGCTGCGACCAGTCTGGGCAAATAATCGCAAATAACAAAATAATATTTAAAAATTTGCAATGACAGTTAACTCAGAAATCAGACTTTTTTTCTCGGAATTGCGGCTATATATCACAATTGTAAGTTCACGCAGTTCAGACTTTTTTACTCAGAATTGTGTTTAGCTTGCAATTTTGTCTTTTCGCTCAGAACTGTGAGTTTATATCTTTTAATTGCAAGTTATAAACTTAGAATTCAATCTTTTTTCTCAAAATTTTGAGTTTATATCTTGACTTTTTCCTCAGAATTACAGCTTTATATCTTTTTTTGCGAGTTTTTCAATTTCGAGTTACAGACTTCAGAACTCAAGTTTTTCTCAGAATGGTGACTTTATATATTGTAATTCAGATTTTTTTTCAGAATTACAACTTTATATCGCAATTGTGAGTTTATATCTCACAGTATCGAATTTTTTCTCAGAATTCTTTAATCTTGAAATTATGACTTATCTCTCATAATTGCAAGTTTATATCTTGCAATCGCCATTCATAAACTTAGATTTCAACTTTTTTCTCAGAATTGCAACTTCATTTCTTGCAACTGTGAGTTGGAAACTTAGAATTCAGACCATTCTCTCGGAATTGCGAGTTCATATCTTCCATTTGCAAGTTATAAACTTAGAATTTAAACTTTTTTTTCAGAATAGCAATTGCAAGTTGTGAAACTTTTTTCTTAATTGCAAGCTGTTATCCTATAATTCAGAATAGCAACTTTATGTATTGTAAATTAGACTTTTTTCTTAGAATTTTGTTTATCTTGAAATTCTGACTTTTCTTTTAGAATTGTGAGTTTATATCTTGCAATTGCGAGTTATAAACTCAGAATTCAGATTTTTTTTTCTCAGAATTGTGACTATATCACAATTGTGAGTTCATATTGCATAGTTCAGAATTTTTTTCTCAGAATTGTTTCTCACATTATATATTGTAATTCAGACTTTTTTCAGATTGTCACTTTCTAACTTCCAATTATGAGTTATAAACTTAGAATTTAGACTTTTATTCTCAGAATTGCGACCTTATATTACAGTTGTGAGTTTTAGTTCAGATTTTTTTTGTTGCAAATCTGACTTTTCTCTCAGAACTGAATTTATATCTTCCAACTGCAAGTGATAAACTTTTTTCTCAAAATTTCAAGTTTATATCTTGAGTTTTTTCTCAGAATTACAACTTAAATGCGAGTTTTTATCCTGTAATTTAGAATAGCAACATTATGTACCGTAATTCCGTTATAAACTTAGAATTCAGACTTTTCTCTCAGAATCGCAAGTTTATATCTTCCAACTGCAAATTATAAACTTAGAGTTCAAACTTTTTTTTCTCAGAATAGTGACTTGTAATTCAGACTTTTTTTTCACAGAGTTATGTTTATCTTGCAATTCTGACATTTCTCTAAGAATTGTGAGTTTATATCTTGCAATTGCGAGTTATAAACTCAGAATTCAAACTTTTTCTCAGAATTGTGGCTATATATAACAATTGTGAGGACATATTGCGCAGTTCCAATTTTTTTTTTTTTTTTTACAGACCTGTGTTTGTTTCAAATCTGACTTTTCTCTCAGAAGTGAGTTTGTATCTTCCAATTGCAAGTGATAAACTTAGAAGTCAAACTTTTTTCTTAAAATTGTGATTTTATATCTTTTGCAACTTTATATCTTGCAATTGTGAGTAACAATCTCAGATTTATTTTTTATTTTTCCCAGAGTGGCGACTATATATTGTAATTCAGACTTTTCTCTCAGAATTGCGAGTTTATATCTTCCAACTGCAAATTATAAATTTAGAATTCAAACTTTTTTCTTAGAAAATCTTCATATCTTGCAATTTTAAGTTATAAACTTAGACTTCAGACTTTTTTCTCAGAATTACAAGTTTAAATCATTAGTTGTGAAACTTTTTTCTTAAATGCAAGTTTTTACCCTCTAATTTGAGAATAGCAACATTATGTATTGTAATTCAAACTTTTTTTCTCAGAATTGTGTTTATCTTGAAATTCTGACTTTTCTCTCAGAATTGCGAGTTTATACTTTGCAATTGCGAGTTTCTCAGGTTGCAACTTTATATGTTTCAGTTGCAAGTAATAAGCTTAAAATTCAGAGTTCCTCAGAATTGCAACTTTATATCACAATTATGAGTTTATATCTCACAGTTCAGAATTTATTTTTCTCAGAATTGTGTTTTTCTTGCAATTCTGACTTATCTGTTAGAATTGTTATTAGAGTTTATATTTTACAATTGCGAGTTATAACCTCAGAATTCAGACTTTTTTCTCTGAATTGTTTATCTTGCAATTCTGACTTTTCTCTAAGAATTGTGAGTTTATATTTTGCAGTTGTGAGAATTCAAACTTTTTCTCAGATTTACAGCTAAATATAACAGTTGTGAGATCATATCCTGCAGTTTAGACTTTTTTCTCATGTGTGTTTATTTTGCAATTCTGACTTTTCTCTCAGAATTTAGTTTATATGTTATAATTCAGAATTTTCAGACTGCAACTTTATTTCTTTCAATTATTTATTCTCAGAATTGTGATTTTGTGTCTTATAAAGTTATAAAGTTAGAATTCAAACTTTTTTCTCAGAATAGTGACTTCATATTTTGCAACTGTGTGTTACAAACTTAGAACTCAGAGTTTTTCCTCAGAATTGTGACTTTATATCTTGCAGTTATTTCCCACTTATTGTGAAAATTAAATGTGCAAATCCAAGAAAAAAGATAAAGATAAAAAGATGCAAATACAAATTTTTATATTTTTATTCTGAAGAAGAAATAAGATTCCTTTGTTTTTTGTTAAAGCATTCACAAGCAAAATTATACCTTTTTTAAATTGTAAATTTGTTTATCCACCTTTTCCCCGTGTCCCATGAAGCTTTGCGCGATTTATGGAAGTAACTTTCATTTACACTGTAAATAATTAAGCAAAAGGTTCGCTATAAGAATGCAATAATAAGCATTTTCAAAAACTGGATATAATAAGGTGACATTATTTTACTCACCCTTTAACCATCCAACATTAAAAGGGAATTTAAAAGTGTAAAAGCATTAACAAATTATTTTCAGCATACAACTCCTACATCTCAATTCTGTCTGCAGCAATATTACAATATCTGCACAATATTATTAATTATTAATATTATTAATATTGTGTTAAATATCATTATATTAACATATGTCTACATTGCGTACATAACAATTACATTTGACATCACATCACATCTATGTGAAAACAAGAGATTCTTAGTGCATTCCAGTGAATTATTCATGGTTTATATTTGTAAATTATATCAGCAGAGCAGACCACAAATGTGCAGTATATGTTATCTCTATTCACACTGTTACAGTACAGCAGAATACAAAGGAAAAATTAAACTAATGAGGAAAATAATGCAGCCGGCTAAAAAAGCTATTCTATAGATATTATTGTTATATAAAGCCATGTTAAAATACCAAGCGTAATGTTATTCTCCTAACTTCTGAAAACAGAACAGGGATGAAAATTTACAGCCCATTTGAAGTGCAATCTTATGATCTGCAATGATTTGTTGACGTCAGTGTCTCCCCTACCATTACATTAGGGGGGCGCCCTGCGCCCCCAAACAGCACCCCCTCGCCCCTCTTGAAAGTCAAGTTAATTTTATTTTCAATATAGCGCCAGATTACAACAGAAGTAATTTAAGGTTACCTTTCCTGTTGAAGATGTCTATGCAGGTCTATAATCTTTTAGTAAACAAACTAAATAACCTTATGGTATTTTTCTTATTTACACAAAGGCATGTCATTTCTGTCGCTACATGGACGCACGTCTATAATTTCTCCTCCACAAAAACATGGACGGGATCATGAGTCCATTCATAAAAACGGAATTTACTCTATAGCACAGAATGCCAAGGAATTTGTTGATTTTTGGATAAATAGATCAAAAGTTGGTCTGTAACTTAATTCGGATTGCGACATGCACTAATGTCTGTGAATATTGAAATGCAAATAAACGGTTTTAAATATGAATCCTGCATGTTCCACTTGCCTCTGTATGTATGAATTGTAGAGACGTCGTTTTGTTTACTACATAAATACTGAAAAACACGTGACACTCGTGGTGATTTTCGGCCTCTGCGTTTCACTAAATGACGACATGAACACATAAACTTAATCTTGCTGTGACAGTCACTTGTGAATTTTATCCTTTCATTTGAGAACACTAGCATCATATCATACTGTATACAAACAGAAACTAAACGGCAACCCATCAAAATAAAAGTTTAACATGTAACAGAAATATACGTCTTGTATTAATTTTTGTACATATATATATATATATATATATATATATATATTCCTATTTCTGACAAATTTAAATGAAACAAAAATAAAAAAACACAATTTGTTGAGTCAGCTTAAAATAATTTGTTACCCTGCTGACTTAAAATTTTAAGTTCAGTCAACTAAAATAAGTTTAGTCAACTTGAAATGTTAAGTTATACTAAGTAACAACTTAGATATTTGTGTTTGCTAAACTTAACAGATGGGTAAGTAACCCAGCTGCCTTAACATTTTAAGTTGAATAAACTTTTTAAGGTAGCCAGGTTACAAATTATTTTAAGTTGACTCAACAAATTGTTTTTTACAGTGTACATTCGTAAACCTAGTAGAAACACTAGACGTCTTTTAGAGTGGAACTTCCCTAAACCAGAAGTGCCTCACATTATTAAAAATGCAGTAGGCTTGTAAGGAAAAAGTGGATATGACTTTGCAAGTTTTGGTTATGCATTTCTGATCTCATTACTTTGGGTGGAGTTTGTAGCATGTAAAATCTTCATCAATCTCTTCATAAGTGATTTGATTACTTTCTCTCATAACATGTAAGCTGAATTATGGGCTGTACTATCAAAACAATTTGACAGCTGCATTATTTTAAACTCTAGTTGCATTATCGATTCTGTTTGTGGTGCTGTTTTCTTTCCTTTTTGATTCTACGAACTGAGTGTCAAGTCAAAATTATTTCTGTGGTAATGGTAATGATAGAGCTTAAACATTCAACTCAGCATGGTTCTTTACCACAGTTATGTAGAGCCAGGCCAAAAAGATTCATAAAAGAGGAGAAAACATCTGTTGACATCAAATGTTGTGCATTCAATACAACACAACAACCACAAACAAAAACTTATGATCCAGACTACATACAAGTTGGCTTGCGATCAAGATAAACATGGTGTGTACTGATTATAATGTGTACTAGAAATGACTGGTTGCTGAGAGCATGAACCCATCGAAAATCAAGAGATATTTAGAAAAAAAAAAACAGCTACAATTTAATAAAATAAAGGCACTTCTCCTACAGTCTGTTAATACTAGCACTAATACTAAACTACAAGAACTACTGATTTAAAGCCTATTCGACTGTGAAGTGCCCTGCGAAGTGGACATCACTGGATATTGTGTAGGGATTATGTTAATCGGAACACAGTTCATGCACGTTGCTCTCTTGTAACAAGCTAGTTTTCTGAATCAGGTAGGCATGGGATGATAACCAGTTTCAAGGTTTACCGCGGTTTGAAAAAGTCATGGTTTCAAAAACGCAAACAAAAAAGTTATACCGTTCCTACGATATGTGCATTTTTTGTGTCGTCAAAGTGAAAGCGCAGGACTCCCTACTAGGTTGTGTGTGCGTACCTGCAGCGAAAACCGGTTAGTGCTGGCAGGCGCGTCAGTGAGACTCAGCAGTAAAGTTCAGGATGGCCGAAGGAGGTGAACCACCACAACTTTTCTCCCCGTCAAAAAAGACCAAGTCAACAGTGTGGAATTTTTTTGTGTACCGCAAAAATTCTGACGGCCACGGCTTGGAATATGAGGGTCAACCGACATGCAAATCATGTTTAAAAAGAGTCGCTGCTAAAGGAGGCAATACATCATATTAGGGATGCTCATATTAATCGGTTAGCCGTTAACCGACGGAAAGAATTTTGACCGATTAATACAATCAGTTAAACGGTTTAAAATGTCTTTTTCCCTAGTAATTGATCAAAATACTTTAAAACGTTTGCTGGATGATTAAAATAAAATATACTTGCATTTTTGAGAGAGAGGGGAAAAAAAGATAGATCGTCTAGGCCTATAAGTCGCATTTTATTATTACATTCTGAAGCCGACGCAAAATGTTTACAAACACTATAAACATAGGCTAGGCTATTTTAGTTTCCCCTCACTCTATAAAAATTCTTCAATTTAACAATATTCAGGAAAGAACAAGGATGTAAAATATAAGAAGCTAGACTATATAAACAACAAGCCAAAATAAATTCATTAAGGCTAAAGTGAAACTGAAACTAATGTCGGGTCTCTCATTCGACACAAATCCAAATGTTTCTGTATATGAGATGTATTCGAATCCCAAAATATTATTTATTACATAAACCTGGTTCCCCTTCAGTCGTTTCACTACGACGTTACATATGGGAACTCGCTTGAGAGTCCAATCATCTCCAAGCCTTATTCAAAAGGCCAATGAACATTCATGAACACTGGCGAGTGGTATACACGGGTATGTAAGGCGGCGGCGTG